>NW_027504933.1:0-94404 GCF_021521415.1 Bidens hawaiensis
ACAATACCAACCCAATAGTTTAAACGAATAAAATCGGTTAAAATCATAATAAGGTGTGTATGCTAGCCCAAAACGAAAAAAAGGTTAAAAAGGGGCATTATGAACTCACCTGAAACGAGCCACACAAACACCAAAGAGTTTGAGAACTTCAAAGCCAATCCACAGTTTACAAGCCTGCCGGATTGCACACAAAGATTACTAACTAAACGTACCGACTCGTTTATCCTACGAGACGTTCTAACATGATTTGATTGACCTAAAGCCTTGACATTACCATATTCAATTACATCAGATCCCGAGGCCATGTATTTACCAAAACCACCCTTAGTTAATCCCGGGGACAAAGGGTTCCCAATTTACCCCCGAAAGTTGTTGACTTTATCGAATACGCGCGTTAACGGGTTGTTTATGCACTTAGATACCGACTCAGCCCCGTGTGGACCAAATTTAGTAAAATCACAGCCAACAAGTCCACACGACGCTACATGGGTTGGATGGGTCGGTAATTCGCAAGCACGATGCACAAATTACCAATAAACGCGAATTTGCGCTGTACCGACCCGTTTGAGTAACCGACAACCAATTCAGCCCCAATAACATAAAAATATAGTTCTTCACAGCCAACAAATCATACCGAGGCTACAACATCCGAATTGGTTGTTAATTCCCTCAAACAACGCACTAGACGCAACAATTGGCAAACTAGACAACCGAAACCTAATTTTCACTTCGTCAACAATTGACCAATCTAACGAATGCCAAAACTCATGATACTGAAGTATATTACACTAGAAATACCTAAGAAGATGACGGAGCACGAACTTCAGTTATAAAAGCCCCGAAAGATGCGAGAAAGGGCAGCCACCGGGTTAAGCCTGAAACGAACTTATCGATCAATAATGAATATAACATGCAGATTTTAGCATGCAAAGATGTATTTTATTACATAGGAAAACCATGGAATTAAATTATTAAATTTTTACCAGAGTTGAATAAATATCTTAAGTTTATAAAAATATTTTTTATTATATTTTTCTAGTGGACAAAAAAACCAAAAAAATCTTCTAACACAGAAAGGTACGTGCAGCTATTTCAGTGCGCAGCCAAAGTGTTTTATTTTTTTAAAAATCATTATCAAACCAAATTAAATAATTCCAATTGGATTGACTTTTTAAATCAAAATTTGAACTTTCAGAAGTGGAATCAACCAATTTGGTCTTGTCAAAAAGGAGTTATGATGTCGGGAAGACAGACCAGAATCCATCACCCCGCATCAGCTTTGACACACAATTTTATAAAATCATAAAAACCATTCAATCTCGTCCAAAAATTATAAATTATACCTTTATGGAAACTAGACTCAAAGTATAACATCATGGAAACAAGAATCGATCAAAAAAAATAAATTTTCATCGAGTTACAGTCCAAGCAATAAACGATTACGAATCTGTTAGCAACTGTTATCATCAAAACTGAAACCCTAACATGTTTATGACATCTCTAGGGTTCAATAAAAGGTTTTAATGGTGAAGGAGATAATCCTTGATGTTATACTAACCGTGAATTGGTTGATATGATCCGAGAGTGGATGAATTGATGAAAAAAAAACGTGAAGGGAGGTGGCTGCCTTGGTCCAATCGTAAGCAACAAGACAAGGAGGTGTAGGTTATATTAATTTAGGGATATTATAATTCTGGCCCTTCTAATTAGAAATTGAGATGACCTGTTCCCAAAACATGATTAAATGTAATTTTAGGAAGTTCCCTGAGGACCCCCAACAAAAGATTAAATTCCAGTTGCTATGCAAGCCCTATAACTCGTATGATGTTAAACAAAAATTAGCGGGTGCTACAATCAAACCTAGTCCTTCATATTGTAAGAGGCAATGTCTAGAGCAAATGATGGATAAATAGACTTTTAAAATGTATTCAAAAGGCTCCTAAATTAGAAAGATGAAATCCCTCCTTTTAAAACTTTTATAAATGATCAAGCCGATTAACGAAATTTACGGGCGTTACAAATTACATCATTCACTTACATACACACATATTTATATCATAATTAAAAGTGTTAGCTTGTGAATATTCATAACTGTTCTCTTGCAACTTGTGAAACTCACCAACTACAGTAGTTGACCCATTTTTAAACTGCTTTTCAGGATTACCAAAGTTGGAATAAAGTGACGTCGTGCTATCTTTTGTGAAACGTGTTCGATGCTATGTGAATAGATGCAAGGTTATTAGTACGAATAGAATAGTTTAATGAACACATTTTTTTAACACCTAGTTGTAAACAAAGACAGATCAATGTAATATAACGTAGATTAGTTTGTAATGTTTCTTTATAAACAATGTTGTTGATATCAGAGTGTCTGTTACATTCCCGTTTTACGCTTCCGCATTGTGCTAGTCGGGGTGTGACAGAAGTTGGTATTAGAGCCATTGGTTATAAAGGAATAGGTTATCCCTTAGGGTACCTAAAATATAACCGTAGGCTCGATTAAATCTGGGAAAATAATTAAATAATAATTTAATATTATATACTGATGGATGCCGGGATGAACTTGTAGGGAAAGTGAGTTATTGTGGTCTGGAACATAATAACATACTTGCTTGTACGAGGGAATTCGGGGAGAAGTTGCGGATCGTGCGGATAGGTAAAAATGGCAACATATGTGTATAAAAGGTAACACTGAGTATGTATATAGATATAACACCCATACGTGCTTATTTGAAATAAGGTGTACGAATACGTGTATATACAGTATTATCGATAATGGTAAAATCTTGTTATAATGAATATTATATTCAATTATATTTAATACTAATTCTTATTATAATAAAAATTTTAATAAAACTAATATTATATTTTATTATAAATAATGTTAAAGCCAGGTCTAATTAATTAACCATCCCTACACTATTTAACATTAGCAATAAATATAATTATTATAACTAACTATTATACAGGATATGGCAAGGAGTAACAACTACCTACCAGAAGAGGAACCGGTGATATCCATTGAGGAGGAGGACCCAGAGGAGAATCCAAAAGAGGACCTAGAATAGGAGCCGGAGGAAGATTCGGAGGAGGATGAGGAAGAGGTTTAGGAGGAAGTAATTTGTAGAGAGTTACCCAGAAACGAGCCTAACCTGTCCGGTTATAGATGCGATAGTTACCCACCCAGGTCACCACGCAGAGGTCAGAACGAAGTTACCAGTCAGTACCGTTCACCTGCTAGAGTTGCCAGATCACCTACTCCACCTATCTACCTGTCCCCGATGACCTCAGTCACACAACGTGTTCGACAGACTGCTTGTATTAGGGTAACCCCGATTGAACCTACCTTAGTTCCATTCAGATCTACCTACCATCAGGGAGAACCTTCACATCATAGGACAGGTACTTCACCTTCCCGTTCGTTGAGTATACCTACCTCTAACCCCAACCTCCCAAAATTAAGAAACAACTCTTGGATGGTTGTCCTGACTGACCGTGTGATAGACCACTCGTTAGCCATAGCTAACATTAACCAGGGGAGGAGAGACGTGACCCAGTGCTTATTGACCTTACAGCAGATAGTATTGAACTTGCAGCAGTCAGATGCTTACCACCGATGGTGTTTGGATAGGATGACAGTCCGTCTGTGGAACTGGTACTGGGTGATTACGATGTTGTTATTTTTATGTTTGTGGCTAGTCCATCGTTTGTATGGATAGACGTAGGATGCTATAGATCTGTGTACGTGGTCTTTTGACACTCCATGTATATATATAATAGTATGTTATGCTAACATGGAGCATGATTTTGTGTATTATTACAAGCACTGACCCTTACAGGGTTAAATCTAGCAGTCACTTAGTGACATATTTTGATATATACATCTAAGCACTAGCCTTTATCAGGTTAAGTCTATGTAGCTTTTGTTATCAATGTACAGAACAATTTGTGAAATACCGGTGTGTTGTTTGATTTACTTGTGCAACCTTTATTGTGACTCTTGTTACAGTGTGATATATACTGGAATTAGTATTCATTGGCTTATATTTGATTATAATTATAGAATGGCCCCAAAAAAAAGCAAATCCTATGACTGAAGCGGAAATAGCCAAGATGATTGCTCGGGAAATGCAGGCAGTGATCCCACTTATTGTAACACAAGTAACCGCCAGCGTAAATGCCAATATGCAAACAAACCAACAACCAATCAATAATGCTCCCCCAATCAACACTGAAAATGTCACAAATAATATTCCCCCACCTAATGCAAATACTACTCCCAATGCAAACATTCCCCTACCAGAAGCAAACGCTATCAACAATAATGATCCCCTGTAAATACAAACATCGTGGGAACAATAATCCTCCACCGAACCCAAACAATAACAATAACAACCCTAATCCCCCTCGGAGGGAATACTCAATTAAGAACTTTATGGCCTGTAAACCGATTGATTTCAAGAGCACTGAAGGGCCAAACGGGTAGATTAAATGGATCGAGAAGACCGAATCTGTTCTCAATATTAGCAATTGTCCACCCAAAAGCATAGTCAAGTATGTTGCCTCTACGTACGTTTACCGATCACGCTTTGATGTGGTGGAACAGTACAGTTCAGATAGAAGGGCAATATACGGTTAATCACATGACTTGGGCTGAACTCAAAACATTGATGCTAGAACATTTCTGCCCAAAGAATGAAATACAGAGGTTAGAACACGAACTCTGGAGCCTGGAAATGAAAGGAGCGGATCATTTGGGATACACGAACCGCTTCAATGAACTAGCTCGCTTAGTACCATGGTTAGTAACTCCTGAAGACACACGAATTGAACGTTATATTGGGGTTTAGCCCCAGAAGTGAGGAGTTTCGTGAACTCTGTGGGTCACACATCGTTTGAAAATACCGTGACTCAGGCTGGTATTGTGACTTTGGATTTAATAAGAAGTGGTGTACTGAGAAAGGCTGTAGAATCAGTGGGTATGAAACGAACCGACTATGGGACAAGATCAAAAGGAGGACAATCAAGCAAGCTTGCAGGTCCGACAATAAGAAATTATGCTATAACCGGTTCAGATACGAAGCAAGACAGGTACAAGGGACCCTTGCCAAAGTACGATAAATGTAATTACCATAATGTGGGGGAATGCAGACTGTTGGTATGCTAGAAATGTGGTAGAACTGGGCATTATGCCCCAAACTGCAGAGCAGGTGCAGAAGTTGTGAACCGACCAACCCAAACAACGCAACCTCGTCGTCCACAACCACTTAAACCTCAACCAATCCGTCAATAACCTATCCAACAAACCCCAGCCGCAATAACCTACCGTGCCTGCTATGAATGTGGCAGTATAGAACATATTAGAAGGAACTGCCCCAAGCTGAATCCAAGAGCAATTACTAGACCGAACCAAGCATACACTTCAAATGCGCCTAGAGGACGCGCGTTTGTTATTGGGTCAGGAGAAGCATGACAAGACCCGAACGTGGTGATAGGTACGTTTGTAGTCTCTGATCAATATGCTTCTGTATTATTTGACATGGGTGCCAATAGAAGCTTTGTTTCCACTAGCTTTTTATCCCCGGGGAATATGCCAGTTAGTGAACTAACAGATCCATATACTATAGAACTCGCTAACGGTAACTCTATAACTTCCAACCAAATAGTTCAAAACTGTTCCATTATTCTAAATAACCACCCATTCCTTATTGACCTAATCCCAGTAGAGTTAGGAAGTTTCGGGTCGGCATGGATTGGTTAACTAAGTATAAACTGGAGATTTTGTGTAATGACAAGATGGTTAAAATTCCCCTATCGGGTGGTGAAACGATTATGGTACAGGGAGAGAAGTCTAGTTCAATTTTACCTCTCGTTTCTCATCTTAAAGTGTTGAAGTGTTTACACCAAGGGTGTATGGCGTTTTTGGCAAATGTGACCGTGTAGAACCCTGATGAGAAACACATAGAAGACATCCCCGTTGTATGTGAATACCCCGATGTCTTTCCCGACGATTTACAGGGATTATCACCGAACCAACAAGTTGAATTCCGTATTGACCTAATCCCAGGATCAGCCCCTATTGCTAAGGCACCTTATCGATTGGCACCCCCTGAAATGCAATAATTATCCAACCAGTTACAAGAGTTGTTAGATAAGGGTTTCATACGTCCTAGCTATTCTCTTTGGGGAGCACCAGTACTGTTCGTAAAGAAGAAAGATTGAAGTTTCAGAATGTGTATTGATTACCGGGAATTAAACAAAGTAACCATCAAAAACCAATACCCTCTCCCACGAATAGACGACTTGTTCGACCAACTTCAAAGGGCAAATTATTTCTCAAGAAAATCGACATCCGATCCGGTTACCATTAAGTTAAATTCCAAGAGGAAGATGTGTCTAAAACGGCGTTTCGAACTCGTTATGGTCATTATGAATTCTTAGTTATGCCTTTTGGGCTAACTAATGCACCCGCAGTTTTCATGGACCTCATGAACCGAGTTTGTAAGCGGTACCTCGACAAATTCGTTATCATATTTATAGATGACATTCTGATATATTCGAAAAACAAGGAGGAAAACGAGCAGCATTTACGAGCCATCTTGGATTTGTTGAGGCAGGAAAAGCTGTATGCCAAGTTGTCAAAATATGAATTCTGGCTACAAGACGTACAATTTTTAGGGCATGTTGTTAATCGGCATGGAATCCTTGTAGACCTGAGCAAAATTGAAGCCAATGAAAATTGGCAAGCCCCAAAGTCACCAAAAGAGATCCGCTAATTTTTGGGATTAGCTGGATATTACCGGCGCTTTATTGCTAATTTTTCCAGCATAGCCCAACCTTTAACCCTTTTGACCGAAAAAGATCGTGCTTATGATTGGGGAAAAGAACAAGAAGCGGCGCAGAAACTATGCCAAGCCCTGATACTGAGTCTTCCATAGGGAACTGATGATCTGGTAGTTTATTGTGACGCGTCCCGGAAAGGTTTAGGATGCGTACTTATGCAAAAGAACAATGTCATAGCGTATGCTTCTCGACAATTAAAGGTGCACGAGAAGAATTACATTACTCATGACTTGGAACGGGGCGCGGTTATCTTTGCACTTAAGATCTGGAGACACTATTTGTATGGCACCAAATGCACAGTATACACTAACCACAAAAGCCTACAACACATATTTGACTAGAAAGAATTACACATGAGGCAGAGGAGATGGGTAGAACTTTTGAATGATTACGACTGTGAAATACGGTACCATCAGGGCAAGGCTAATATAGTAGCAGACGCCTTGAGCATGAAAGATAGAATCAAACCACTAAGGGTCCGAGCACTTGGAATGATTTTCCAAACTAGCCTTACCGAACAAATCCGCATTGCCCAAAACGAAGCATTAAAAGAAGATAACTTGGAAAATGAAGGCTTACATGGGACCGAACAAAACTTTGAAGAAAGAACCGATGAAATTGTATACTACAAAAACCGAGTTTGGATTCCGAATCTTAACAACTTGTGGGATTTGATCATGGATGAAGCCCATAAGTCCAAGTATTCCATTCACCCAGGAACAGATAAGATGTACAAAGATTTGAAGGAGTATTATTGGTGGCCCTGTATGAAGAAGGATATAGCCACATTTGTCAGTAAATGTTTAACTTGTGCGAGGGTTAAGGTTGAATATCAAAAACCTTCGGGAATGTTGCATCAACCGGAGATACCACAATGGAAATGGGAACAAATTACCATGGATTTTGTAACGCACCTCCCCAAAACTTCCCAAGGAAACGATGCAATATGGGTAATATTTGACCGATTAACCAAATCCGCACACTTCCTTCTAATTCGTACCACCTACTCGACTGAAGAACTCGCTCATGTCTACATCAATAAAATCATATCCCGTCACTACGTACCTGTTTCAAGCATCTCTAATCGTGATAGCCATTTCACCTCTCGATTCTAGCAAGCAGTACAAGAAGCCTTGGGAACCCGAATTGACCTAAGCACCGCCTACCATCCCCAAACTGAAGGTCAATCTGATCGAACCATGCAAACCTTAGAAGATTTGCTTCGCGCTTGTGTGCTAGACTTTGGTGCGAACTGGGATCAACATCTTCCACTGGTTGAATTTTTGTATAATAATAGCTATCACAGTAGCATTCAAGCAGCACCATATGAAGCGCTGTACGGTCGGAAATGTAGATCACCCCTATGCTGGACTGAGGTTGGCAACACCCAAATTATCCAATCCGACTTAATTCAGGAAACTACAGACAAAATCCGTAAAATCACAAACAAACTGAAAATCGCCCAAGACCGACAGAAAAGCTATGCTGATGTTCGTAGAAAACCATTATCCTTTGAAATAGGCGATAAAGTTTTCCTTAAAATATCCCCTTGGAAAGGCGTCATTCGATTCGGTAAAACAGGTAAACTAGCTCCACGATGCATTCGACCGTATGAAAGTTATTTCTAAGATCAGTCCTATAGCCTACCGACTGAAATTAACTTTGGAGTTAAGTTCTATTCACGATGTCTTTCACGTATCGAACCTGAAAAAGTGCCTTACAGACGAAACCGAAATCGTGCCACTAAAAGACTTGAACATAAACTAAAAACTAAACTTCATAGAGGAACCGGTGGAAATATTAGAGGGTAAAATAACACAGTTAAGACACAATAAAAACTCTCTAGTCAAAGTTCGGTGGAATTCAGAACAGGGACCCAAATTCACGTGGGAGCGAAAATCTGAATTTAAAAGGAAATACCCGCACCTATTTCCAAATAAGGAAAAATTTGAATTTAATCGAATTTCGGGGACGAAAATTTTCTAACGAGGGGAGAATGTGACATTTGAGCCAAAACCAGGTACACCTCAGTAAGTATTTACCGGTTAAACAAATAAACGCTTATTATGTAACGAGCGAACGATTAACCGAACGGGTCTGGTTATGACCCAGATATCCGGGGGGGGCATCTATAAGTGATATACGTTTAATATAAGCTAATATATTAGTATTACGGCCTTAGTTCGATAGCAAACAAGTTAAATGAAAATATGCTCGTTTAACTACCCGCTATAGATTTAAACGCGAAAGATAGTTACAAACCAAGCATTGTATCATTCGTTAAGCCAAAAAAGACTTACCAAACACTTAATTGAAATGTTTTAAGCTATCTGTGAAAATATTTTTGATTATTATAAACGTGTAGTATGTTTTTATAAATTTACATAAAAATAGCCGAAAAACACTCGTTTTCGCGCTTTTTGTCGTACCCGCTATATTTTTTGTAACATCCGCTTTTCAGATAATTATAAATAATAGAAAGTTCTATAATTAACTGTGTGTCGTTAACTTAATTGGGTGTGTTAATGTTTGGATAATAAATGGAATTAGAAGTGAGAATGGGTTGTGGGGCCCGTAGTCCCTTATATAAACCCAACCCCTCCTTCCTTTCACCACTTTCTTCACTTCCACCACACACAGCACACTCAGGAACACACACATTTTCTCTCAAGACCCGAATCCGAATCCGGGCTAAAGCAAGGAAGATCTTGGTGTTCAAGTATCTCAAACATCAAGAAAACGTCCAAATCTTCGGGGTTGTCCAGATCTAAACCGAACCCGGAGCAAAAAGGTAAGCTTCGGCCAAAGGGTTAAGTTTTATGGTTAGAATCGACATGCAAACCGATGTAATGATAGATCGGGTTGTGAAATGTAAGAAAAACATGAACTTGGTGAGTTTAAGCCTCACGGGTGTATTATAGAACAAAAAAAGGTGACGTCTGGACTAGGAGAAACATGGGTATACAAAGTTGGTACAACCCAATACCCATAAAAAGAGTAGAATTGGGTCCTAAGGAGGAAACGAGGAGAAAAATGGCTTTAAAATGGTAAAAACAACGAAAGGCAAGAATTTCGCATCGCACAGCCATGCGAAGCGAAATCAATAATTTCGCATCACACAGTTATGCGAAGCGAAATTCCATGCGAAGCGAAAAGTTATGCGAAGCGAAATTCTATGCGAACCGAAAAAGTCATGGGTTCTACCCATTGTACCCTGCTAGGGGCTGCCGCCCCTAGACCCCGCTACCAGGGGCGTTGCCCCGGGAACCCCGTTAGTTGTGGGTTTCACTAACTCAGATGTAGGAAGTAGTAGTAATGGATAATTGACACGCGTAATGTGTTGTACAGTTAGCCATGCCCAACTAAGGAAGGGCATTACCATTAACAGCAAGAGAAACCGACTCCAGGTGAGTTCTAGCCCCTATATCTGTTATGTATCTGGGGCTGTGTGCATACTCCTATGTAGTAGATGATACCCTTACTTGATTGGTAAGTGTATGATACGTGTATGATTGTGTATTGAATGTATTGTTACATAATGATTGTATGAACGAGTACGTATATATATTTATAACTAGAAGATATGTAAAGTATGCACGCATGATAAAGGTATGGTTATTCGAGACAGAAGGGACCAGACCCTTATAGTATCTGTGATGTTTAAGATAGAATAGCTTATGGTATACCATAGGGTTTCATGAAAGAAAGTATGTAAGAATTTATGCATATATGTAAAGTATGTACGAAAGAAGTGATAGTAAATAAGGTATAAATACGTATCTCCGGACACGTATGAGTATGGTATGAATGTAATGTATGTTAATTGACTAACTAGAACTCACTCAGCGTAGCTGACTTTTAGTATGCACGCAGGTGAGTCGGATGAGGCATGTTGCTTGAGGTGGGACACGTGGCAAATGGATGGAGACTAGCATCAAAGACGGAAGATTCACGTGTCGTTTATGTTATCGTTTAAGACTTAATGTATTTTGTTAAGACAAGTACTTATGTTATGTAAGAATGATTAATATTGAGTATTCCGCGAAAAGTTTTTAATAAACTCTGATTTTAGAACTGTGTTTATGAGTAAATCAAACACCAAAGTAGGGTTACCGGGGATGGGACCTTACATTTTTCGTGCCAAAAACCGAACCCGAAATAAATTTGGATTTGGGTTTTCATATTTGGGCTTGTAAACTCAGAATTTTGGACCAAAATGGGCCCAAAATGGCCCATATCATTTCCGGCCACCAAAATAGTTTACCCCACCTTTAAGATACCTTTTATTATATGTTAACTTGTGAGATATTTTGACACCAAATTCATTGTAAAAAAATATGGAGAACTTCAGCCTTTCATAAACTCTTCAGAAAGCCCAAGTAAGAGTTATTTTTATTATGTTTTTTTTTATTTGTTAATCAAGTTTAATTCAATCTAAACATAGTTTGATTACCGAAAATCATTCCAAACCATGCAAAAAACATAAAACTGGTCTAAAAACATTTTTTGATCCTACACATGGTTAGGAATCATAATCATACTCTTCTTTGGCCATAAACACGGATTAAAGGGTTTAAACGGCGTTTTTACGGCTCAAAAGTTCGGTTTAATACCCTAGCCGAAACCCTAACTAAAGGGGCTGTTATATTGATGAAACTTGCTTGGTTTGTGATGTAGGACGTGTATCTAGCTTTCATAGAAGCACAAGAACCCAAAAACTTGATTAGAAGGGCGAAAACGAACCAAAACCGCTAAGGTAATACCGAATCACTCGATTACGGGCTGTTTAGGATTCGATTGTTATGTGCATATTTTTAGGTCATGAAATTTTTCAGGGACATCAGGGACCATATCATTGACTCCCTGTTCAAATTTGGTAATTTTTCGACCATCCGAGAATATTTGGCGAATTTATTACCGAATTGGGGCGTTTATTTGGGAAAAATAGTTAAAATGCTTGAAAATTTATGAAATTTTGTAGGAAACTCAGATTTGGTATAATATGATCACATATAAAATTTGGGGTCATTTGGAAAACCCTAAGTATGTTTTATACATTTGCGTTTATTTGAATTTTCATAGTCGTTTTTGGCTTGGAAATGATATTTGGCAAGATTGTTAGAGTTTGGGATTTTCCCAGGTTGTTTTGGGACATCTTATGGTCACTCATGAATTTTGGTGGAATTTTTGGAGATCGTTTGGTATAAATGAATTTTTATAAATTAATAAATCAATAAATAATTCCAGAAATAATTTTATAAAAATCTAAATATTTTAATTGATAAATGACTAAATTTTCATAATTTAATAATTAACGGATAATTAGTTATGCTAATTTATATATTAAACAAATTTAATTATGATAAAAACCGAGGAGTTCGTAATTAACGAACCTGTTGGAATATCAGAACACCAAGAGTTATCAAAAATCATATTTTTGGATTAATTAAGTAAAAACGAACTTTTTATGAGAAACCCGGACAATTTGATTAGATTGTGCGTGTTTTTCTCTAAATTAAACTGAATAAACGGAAACGAGCCCCGTAGCGAATCCAGACACCTAATGTGTGATCTTTCTTTATAACTTAATCATTTTATTGACCAACACATTTACCCAAGCTTACTTCCCCATAACTGTTTCTGAACGCATAAACGAACAACATGGCCTAGCTGGGAAAACGGGAAAACCGAGCCAAGTTCGGTTTTAAATATTATACATTGAACAACATCACAATCTAAGCCTATTGATACTTTCTGGGCGTACTAGATATACAGCCCAGTTTAGTATTGAGATTATAATAGTATTAAAATATTAATATTATTATAATATGTAAGGCCCCGATCCTGTTAACCCTACTTTGGTGTTGGATTTACTCATAAACACAGTTCTAAAATCAGAGTTAATTTAAACTTTCGCGGAATACATTAAAACTTCAAACATCACATTACAAACATTCATTTTTTGTCTTAACATACAAATTATCTTTTCATAACATAACTTAAAATAGTCATGACACTTCTTCATAGATGCCAGTCTCTTTAGCTCGTGCCATGTGTCCCTCCTCAAGCCAGCTGCCTCAACCTATCTGCCTGCGTGCATACTAAAAGTCAGCTACGCTAAGTGAGTTCTAGTTAATCAATTTAATATACAATACTTTCCTATCCTTACTCATACGCTTCCGAAGATACGTATTCATACCTTACTTTTCTATTACTTCTTTCACACATACTTTATATACATGCTCTACGTACTTACATACTTTCTTTCATAAAACCCTATGGTATACCATAAGCTATTGTATCTTAAACATCTCAGATATTATAAGGGTCTGGTCCCTAACATCTCAGATATTATAAGGGTCTGGTCCCTATCATCTCAGATATTAGGAGGGTCTGGTCCCGATCATCTCAGATATTATGAGGGTCTGGTCCCTATCATAAGCGCATACTTTACTTGTCTTATGTATATAATATTTACATACACATTCATTCACATAACCATCATATAGTAATAACATTCAATGCACGATCATACACGTATCATATATCTATCACCTAAGATAAACATTTTAACTACCACATAGGAGTATGCACACAGCCCCGAAACATAACCAGGATATGGGGCTAGAACTTACCTGGAGTCGGTTTCTCTCGCCGTTAATGGTAATGCCCTTCCTTAGTTGTGCACGGCTAACTACACAATACATTACGCGTGTCAATTATCCATTACTACTACTTCCTACATCTAAGTTAATGAAACTCTCAACTAACGGGGGTCCGGGGGCAGCACCCCTGGTAGCGGGGTCTAGGGGCGGCAGCCCCTAGAAGGGTCCAAGGGGCAGAGCCCCTGGCTGGGGTTGAGCTGAATCGGGTCACAACTTAAACAATTTCGCATGGGAGGTTTCGTTTCGCTTCGCATGGGAGCGTTTCGCTTCGCATGGCCCTGCGATGCGAAATTTCTGCCTTTCTTCTTTTTTTACCATTTTAAAGCCATTTTCCTCCGAGACTTATCCTTAGGACCCGATTTTACCCTTTTTATGGGTTTTGGGTTGTACCAACTTTGTGTACCCGCGTTTATGAGGTCCGGACATCACCTTTTTGTCATTCGACACACCCATGAGGTTATAACTCACCAAGTTTATGTTTTTCTTACATTTCACAACCCGGTCTATCATCATATCTGGTTGCAAGCCGATTCTAACCGTAAAACTTAACCATTTGAACCGAAACCTACCTTTTTGCTTCAGGTTTGAGTTCAGATCTGGACAACACGCAGGATCTTCCAAACATTTGTTGTTGCTCGATAACGTTGAGCACGAGATTCACCTTTATTTTGCTCGGATTTGGATCCGGGTGTTTGAGAGAAGAAGTGTGTGGGGAGGGAGACAAAATGGTGAAATGGTGGGTGGGTTGGGTTTATATAGTGGGTTATGGGTCCCACCACCCACTCTCCATTCCCATTTCAAATCCTTATCCAAACATTTAACACACGACTAACTTAACGATACACAGTTAATAACAAAACTTTTCTGTCATTTATTATTTAACAAAAAGTTGGATGTTACATAATATTGATTATAAGGACAAGTGATTACGAGTCGAGCAAACCCTGAATTGTCACACTACTGATTATTGATTAAACAGTGAGTTTCATGACCCCTCTCTTTAAACAGTTTTACGAACTTTTCGGGTGAAAAGCATGTTTGATTACATATACATATCTGAAATGTGTAATGATGTGAATTATCTAAGTGCTAACACATGAAAGTCCCCACTAACACAGTGATTAACTTTCTAGCCGGTGGCTTGTGAATAGTACTATTGGTTTGACAAACCTGAACAGAATCGGCCTGGTTGCCGTGTCATATAGCGCCGTTTGCACATGACCATAGTTATACAAACAGGCTATGTAATGTTAGACATAGCTACCGGGGCATGTTGTGGGCAGAAGGGGAGACATAGTGGTTGATTGGGCGTGGGAAATGGATGCACGCAGCACAAATAGTCAAGGCTTCACTGTAGCTTAGTATAATTACATCATTCACTTACATACACACATATTTATATCATAATTACAAGTGTTAGCTTGTGAATATTCATAACTGTTCTCTTGCAACTCGTGAAACTCACCAACTATAGTAGTTGACCCATTTTTAAACTGCTTTACAGGATTACCAAAGTTGGAATATAGTGACGCCGTGCTATCTTTCGTGAAACGTGCTCGATGCTATGTGAATAAACGCAAGGTTATTAGTACGAATAGAATAGTTTAACGAACACATTTTGTTTTAACACCTAGTTGTAAACAAAGACAGATCAATGTAATATAATGTAGATTAGTTTGTAATGTTTCTTTATAAACAATGTTGTTGATATTAGAGTGTCTGTTACATTCCCGTTTTACGCATCTGCATTGTGCTAGTCGGGGTCTGACAGATTGTTTGACATGTTTAGATGACATATTAATATAAATTGAATTTAACACCTATAATTTCTAAATAAATGCACATTTTCTTGATAAAGAAAGATCCGTACATTCCTGAATCGGGTAAAACAAAACAAATACAGGTATGAAAATTGACGGATGTTACAACTAGCTGGTGATGTGACGGGATTGAAGAAGGGAAAAGGGAGTGCAAACTTAAAAAATGCTCATGTTAGGGCACTCAAAATTGCTGAAGATGGTGAAGATATTAAGACAGAATAGGATTAGGGCACCCCTAATTCTAATTCAGATTGGAGAGTTTAAGACCACTCAGGCTTTGATTATGGGGAACGCGTTACTGTGATACCGGGGTATGTCTATGCTCAATATGATTTTGGTCCTTTACAAGAGGTCGAAACCAGCTTGGTGTTGGCTGATTTTACACGTAGACGGCCTCGAGGTAAGTTAATTGGTGAAGCGGCGAAAGTAGGATATTTTACTACCCGAAGGACTTCTTGATTCTTGGTTATGCGCTGTTGGAGACAGCAGACCAACCAAGGGTAAATTTGGGTAGACCATTCTTGTCACATCAAAAAATCATATTGATATATTGCCGGAACAGTACTATTGGTGTGACCTTTGAGAACCATAAGTTAAATTATAATATTTTTACAAATTACAATGCTTATTTTGTAAAACCTAAAAATTTTAAATCAACTGTTGCTAACCGGCGTTCCTTGCATGACTGTGAGGGTCACACCAAAGAAAAAGATTTTGTGATTGAAAGGTCTGAGAATAGAGGAAAAACATAGGAGTTGAATGTGGTTGACAAAGGTGGTGCGACTAAGAAAACATGAGCTATTTGACCAAAAGAAAAGGACGGTAGAGAAAAACAGGCCAAAACAAAAAAGAAGTTGAAAGAACCGCCCGAAATTAATGAGGATCAAGGAAGGTTAGACACATGTGGACCAACATGTAAATCAGTGAAAGACATGAAAATGTATTGGAAGAATTCTGCTATGAAGGCATAGGAAGGTAAGCCCATCATTCGACCACCATAAACAGTACACAAGACACGGTCCGACTAAAGACCATCGTAAAATTTTGGCGCTAAATGGGAGGTGTTATACACAAAATTATACATCAAAATTCTCCATATTTTACATCTATTTATTGGAAGATCAATTGAAACTGGTACTTATTGCTTTACTTTTGTTTTCCATGATGTGTTTAGCCTTAAACGATCAAAGAAGCTAAAACAAGAAGAAAAACAAAGAAAATTATTCTTATAACATGAGCCATGCCCAAACACAACACGCCTTCGTGGCCACCTTCATGTAAATGCAAAAGCATATTTCCAGCTATAGTGCAATATTCCCTCGTGCTCAACCTGAACACGCCTCCATGCTCTTCTTCATATAAAGACAAAAAATACATGTCTCCCGAAATTAAGCAACAAGCCCCATGCTCAACCTTAGCACGTGTCACACCCCAGCCTAAGGCGGAAATGCCGGGGTGCGAACCGTGGTTCACAGCTCACAAGTTATCATACAATGTAAAATATAACAATATCCATTTAATTTAGTTATTTCACATTTCAAATAAGTGCACAAGTTTCCAAGCACAACAACAATAATCCAAAACAACTAAATAATCCATAACAAAATAATAATGCAAATATTTCTTGATTTTATTGTCTAAGGTCTTTCTATGTGTTCTTCACCTTAGCTTCATGTAACGCCCGTTAATTTCAGATAAGTGATTTAAAGCATGTAAAGTATGTACATCTCTCGGGATTTATCCGACTATCCTCGGAGGCTTTACGTCATCCCGGTATGTTAAAATTATGTAACTTTCCACCCAAGTTGCTACACACTTTATACTTGAGGGGCTAGAATGAAACTTCTTATTTTATATCATAAAAGAATGAAAAACCCTAACTCATAACCCTAGGTGTAGCCGATCGCAGCTAAGAACCTCCCCCCCCCCGCTCGTTTTTCTTCTGCCCCGCCATGTTCAGCCGTGAAAACTTCAATTCAATGTCGGTTTTATGATTCCCCATGTCTTTTGCACCTTAATTGATCATATGAACGCGCTTATTGGTCGTTAAGATTGAATTTTGATGATAACAGCTTGCTGGCAGATTCGTATAAGTTTATTGTAGGGTCTGTAACGGGATGTTAATCCACTGTTTTTGATCAATTCTTGATTCCATGATGTTCTACTTTGAGTCTAGTTTCCAGAAAGGTATAATACGTAATTTTTGGACGAGATTTGAATAGCTTTTATGATTTTATAAAATCGAGCGTCAAACCTGATGCGGGACGACGGATTCTCGTCCGTCTTCCCGACATCATAACCTTTTTTCTACAAGTCTAAATTGGTTGGTTCCACTTCTGGAAGTTAATATTTTGAGTTAGGAACCAAACCCAATTGGAATCGTTTAATTTGGCTGGGTAATTAATTTTATAAAAATAAAACCATTTTGTTGCGCAGCTTAAATAACTGCACATACCTTTCTGTGTTAGAAGAATCTTTATGATTACTTAAGATATTTATGTAACACTGGTAAGAATTTAATAATTTAATTCCATGTTTTTCCTATGTAATAAAATACATCTTTGCATGCTAAAATCTGCATGTTATATTCGTATTGATCAATAAGTTCGTTTTAGGCTTAACCGGTGGCTGCCCTTTCTCGCATCTTTCGGGGCTGTTATAATTGAAGTTCGTACTCCGTCATATTCTTAGGTATGTCACTTACAATATACTAAAATTTCATGGCCAATGGAGGTGTTTAGGTCGGTCAATCGATTTTAGTTCGAAAACTAGGGTTTATCGGGTGTAGGATTGGCAATTGTTGAGTTTGATGCGTTAAATGATCGGATGACCGACCGAATCAGTTTGTACATCCCTAGGGGAGTTTAAGGTCTATGGGAAAATTATATTTTTGATGCACGGGGCTGTTTGGGTTAGTGCTTCGTCAATCGAGTCGGCGATGCGCGAATTTTCGTTTAAATGTTAAAGTAAGTGTTGTAAAAGGAACCGTCAACCCTATCAACTCGGGTGACATATTTATGATGAATGAAAAGGTTTAAGACGGAATTTGGTCCATTCGGGGTTGATTGGGTTAACAAATGGTTTTAAGGATTATTTCACGCGCATTCGACCCGATTTGACTATCTTTGGGCCTTGGGCCAAGTATTGGGCCTTGGGTCAAGTGGTTGGGCCTTGGGCCAAGTTGTTGGGCCTTGGGCCAAAGTTGTTGGGCCTTGGGCCAAGTGTTGGGCCTTGGGCCAAGTGTTGGGCCTTGTCAAAGTGTTGGGTTGGTACGGCCCATTAGGCTAGAGTGTTCCTACAGTCTAGTTTAGTAACGCGTTATGTATAATTTACAGGCCCTTGCTTGTGATTTTGCCCTTAGGAACTTTCTAGCTCGTTGCAAGTATTCGATCGATCTCAGGTGAGTTCTTGATGCCTCGTTTATATCTTTTTAAGTTTTGGGCTAGCATACATACCTAAGTGCTTTTCTTACTTGATGAAATGTTATGAATGGTTTTACATAGGCTTGCTAGTATCGGTAGGCCTTGGAATGTTATGGAATGTGTATGTATATATATATATTTATATATATTTAGAATGGCCATTATTTGGCGAATGTTGTAGTCGTCTCGACTACTGAATGTTGCGTATGCCTACCTTGTGTTTGCACGCGCCGAATGTTACGTGTTTGGGTTGTACGTTTGCTCGACCCTGAATGTTTGTAGTCGTCTCGACTACTGAATGTTGCGTATGCCTACCTTGTGTTTGCACGCGCCGAATGTTACGTGTTTGGGTTGTACATTTGCTCGACCCTGAATGTTTGTAGTCGTCTCGACTACTGAATGTTGCGTATGTCTACCTTGTGTTTGCACGCGCCGAATGTTACGTGTTTGGGTTGTACGTTTGCTCGACCCTGAATGTTTGTAGTCGTCTCGACTACTGAATGTTGCGTATGCCTACTTTGTGTTTGCATGCGCTGAATTTTACGTGTTTAGGTTGTACATTTTCTCGGCCCTGAATGTTATTATTGAATGTTATATATACGTATAATGATATATATAGGAATGCACGTTTAGAGGTGCTCATACGTAAGGATGATTATTTATTTGAATGTGGTGACCTAACCGATGTACTTCCGTTTACCGTTTTAAAACCGTTGGAATGCTTATTAAAACTGTTGCTACTTATTTAAAACTTGAACTCACTCAGCTTAAGCTGACTTTGTGTGCATGTTAGTGTAAGTTTCAGGATTTGGAAGAGGATGCCTAATCGCTTGGACGTGCACGGAGCTACTTGGATGGTGAAGGGCATATTGGAAGGAAGAATTGTTTATGAATATTTTATTTCAAGGAAACTTATAACAGTTATACTTATTTTGGTTCTTGGGCAAAATTCCCAGGTTTCGGGAACTTATTTCATTTTTCATGTTTTCCGCAAAATTTACACTCTGATACGCTTGTTTTAATGGAAGAAATGGTTTTTAAGTTTACTAAATTTTACAAGTGTTTGAATGATTACCAACTGTGGGGTTCCCGGGGTTCGGGGCCTTACACTTCAAATCAACTGGTAACCTGCATATGCATAGAAAATAAACAGAGATTTGTCAACAACATATGTTGAGTGAGATGATCACTAGTTTCGACACTAATAATATATATATATATATATATATATATATATATAAAATAAATGATAAATGATAAATACACAAACAAAATAATGCGAGTAATAATCAATCAAACCATGAGCAAATAATGTGTCAGTTGATCGTTGCTTGCGAATTGGGCATTGGCTACTTTGACTAGCATACAAATGTGATTGTCGGTTGATCATCTCCATGCGAATGGGCTTTGGCTACTTAGACTAGCATATAAATGTTATTGCCGGTTGACCATCGCTATGCGAGCAGACTTTGGCTACTAAGACGGCGTATGATCATACTTTAATGTGATTATGATGGATCTCTCCGAATGCGATAAAGTAAGTAGTTAAGCAAATAGCAATTTGCATTTAATTGAAATAGACACAAAATTTACGTATGCGAGTTTGTGTATATATATGATATAAAAATATGAATTAGATACGCATATGTCCCCAGAACATTTGAAAACAGTAAAATAGAAGGGGAATGATATCTCACCTTATTGCTTAGGGGAATGTGCAAGAAATAAGAATAAAAACACGATTAAACGAACAAACCGTCCTTTAACAAGCTGACTGAGATAAACCAAACAAACTATGATTAAAATCGAGAACATATCCGCTGGAATCGATCCAAACGGATGTCTAGAACTCCTGTTATGAGACAATTAACATTTAAGCGAGCTGGTACTGACCAGAATCCGAACAGCGATTCGGAAGTCGGGTTTTGGTTAGTAGCCTAAAAATCTCGAGATAAAAATAAAAGTCTTTTGTACCGAAAGTCAGTTCCGACCAGAAGTGATAGAAATCGATTAGTCAATGTTGTTGACTGATATGCCCTTAAACAGGTCGGAGTCAAATTGACAATCAATTCCCCTCAATCTCAGAAATTGATTGAGGGTTATTGAAAGTGAGAAATATAGAACAACTTTACAGAAGACAACTTACCCGGATAATGATTAAATTGATGAGAAACGGAAGTGAAAGGTTGAGAATGCTTGAAAGTCAACACGAACACTAATATACTTGAGTAAAATAGCAAAAATGAAGGAAAACTCGAGTGTGTGATGAGGGTGACGGTTGGAAGTTAATATTTCAGCAAATTTTTAGGGTTTGGAGGTGTGGTTTGTTTAAATAATCAGAGGTACAACTTGTGGAACAAGAAATCGACTCGTTTAGGTAACCGAATAAGATATTTATGACAAAATCAGGTCTTGAAATATTTAATATATCATTTAAATCAAAAGAAATGAACATAGGTACTTTTCAATAGCAGATTAAATAACTTGTAGCTCAATTTTCGTGATTTAGGGTCGTTTAGGGAAAGATTTAGCATTAAACGAGAACCGAACACCAAACTGGCTGATTTGGGCCTGCTTCGCGCTACGTGAAGGCCTAAGGCCTCCTCCTTTGTGCCGCGCTAAGGTGCGGGGGGGGGGGGGGGGAGGGCTTTTTTATCAACTTTTGGTTTTTGGCAGTTTTAGTCCGTGAAGTTCCAAAAATGCATTTTTAAGTCATTTTAACCGATTTTAAGAGTTTCCAAGGGCTATTTGGCATAATTGAAAGTTATATATAGAGTTATAAAATAAGTTAAATCAAGTTAAATACAAGTTTTAAATAGTTTGAAAGATCTAAATTACATTTTCGAATCGGTTTAAACATAAACAAATACTAATGCGAAAAGTCCGTGATGTTACAACACGCCCCTGTGTTCATAATCTCCAGCTGTGCTTGTGCATGCACAATGATTGCTCTAATAGTTTGGTCTACACAGGCCATGCTCGAAGCCAACACGCCCCCGTGCTCAACTTCAACACGCCCATGTGGTTACAAGTGCCTGCATGTACTTGAACACGCACATGTATTGTTCTGGCGTTTGGTCAAACACGGGCCGTGTCTAAACCTCAACACACCCCTGTTCGGTTTTCAAGTTTTTCCTAGAAATAGAATCACTTGTTGCATTCAAAGGGTGTGCTAAAACTTGATGAAACCAGTATCACATCTCTGAAATTTAGTATTTTAAGGGTGAAGGAAGGCTTGTAAGATTCAACAACACTTAGAAAAGAGCGTTATCATGTCCACACATCTTTAAATACAATTCTTGGTTAGATTACTCTAATTACCATGAGTTTTATATGCTCTTGTTTTCTTAATGTTTTGATTATACTCATTGTGAGTTAGATTTCTATTTACCAGCATGATTTCTGATGAAACTTGATTTAATTTGATGATTGTAATAAACATGTGGTAATTATCTTTGAACCAATGACATATGAATGATTATCTTTTGGTTAAAAGTTGTGTTTAAATCATCCGATTAATGATTTCAAGATTGATAAATGATAATCTTTTTGAATACACTTTAAATTTCTTTCATTTGTTTATAAATTGTTGCATCCATGAAAGTTGTAGCCTTTGAACTAGAAATGGTAAAAAGGCATTCTTGAATCATTATAATGTCTTTGCTCATAACATCCTTGTGTTGTATTTGAAAAAAGAAGAAACTTGTGATAATCAATCTAACTAGTCGCAATAATCATTATGTTATTGGTAATGCAAAATACATACGTTGTTATGCTAATTTTGAAAGATTATAAACCAAAAGAATGCATGAATATTGTCTATTTCAATCAATCTTAGGTTGGTTATTTATTGTTCGTTTAATCTTTCCAAAGGACTGTTAGATTTGAATGCCATAAAAATGAACTAGAATCTAATCATTAAATGTTTGTTAAGATTACCTCAGTTATTTTATGCATGACTCACGGTGATTAGTTTGTAAATTGCTCCTTTGACTTTTCCAACATGTCATAAGAATAATTGTTTTCAACAGGAGGTTATTCTATCTTTATCTAAAAAGTGTGTTTATCACATGCTTATGAATTTCGTCATAAAAAAGAGTCAAGTGGATTCCAAATTATGGTGGTAGCCTCTATTATTGGATTATCTTGTTTAGACTTTTTAACTTGTTTTATTTTAGAAACTAGTTTTACGAATTAATTTCAAAACAAACTAATTAAGATCTTTTCTCACGGATATTTTCTTTACGAAGATTAAGTATTAAAATTTACGTATCCATGGATTGATGCTTGATTCTTACCCATACTTTACTACCACTCGATTGATACACTTGCCATTTTCGTGTGTTATTAAGTTTAGGTGAAAAATAATCTAAAACCCGATTTCATGTGAACATAATCAAATATTATATATACACCACACGCACATTAGGAGGCAGCCCAGTGTACCGTTGCTGCAGATGTCATTTGCGGGTTTATCCCCATGGAGTGCTTTAATGTGTTGTGCTGCAAACACTTAAGGTACATGTTTTTTATTGTTGTACTTAAAACTTTGCGGGTGTAATTTCCTAGATACTCTCACGAGACCTTACTCGTCCGCCCAGGCCACCGGAGGGTTTATAGGGCGTGTTAGGGATTGCTGCATATGCTAAATGTACCAATGACTTCTACCAAAGTGAGTTGGTTTCTTTTACCGCATTTTAATCGGTAAAAAAATCCGAATATGAAAATGACAAATATGATTTGGTCAAATATGATTTGGTAAGTGATTTTAATGTTTAAAAAAGTAAATTGCAAAATATTTGGAAATTATACATGGCATAGCTAGCGCGAGATGTTTGCTTCTACACAGTTTTAAGATTTTGTAGGTTTATTTCAATTCTTTTGAGAAATTGAATCACACCATACCGTAGACGAGACCACACTGCTTTATATCTGGTGTTTTTATTTTCATGCTTTTTTTGTCATTCTATTTTATGTGCTATAAGGTAATTGTATTTTTTTTGAAGTGTTTGAGCATCACATCCCAGTTTTAAAATTGTTAAGCATTCAATTTTAATCCTGTCCTCCTATAAATTATCAAAAAGTCTAAATTTACAATATTGAAGACAATGTTTACCTCAAGTGTGGGGACGAGGAAATTATTGAAAATTTCAAAAAGTTTAAAAATGTCACTGGAATTAAAATTTTTTGTGAAATAATGGAAAATGATAGAAAAGTTGGAGATTGGTTTTCAAAACTAGTATTAAATAAGACATTAAAAAGATAGAAACACACTTAACTTAGGACATGTTAGTAGGCTCAGCTCTTAAGAATGAAAGGACAGTTTGTTTGTTGACTTAATAGAAACCTTTTAAATTGTCACACCCCAACCTAAGGCGGAAATGCTGGAGCGTGAGCATGATTGTTCATATCTCGAGGTAACTATCATACAATAATGACAATATCTAATAATTAATTTATTCCATTTAACACAATAATATCCAAAAATAGCAATAAATTCCAAACAATAATCCATGACAAATAACGAAATAATCCAACTTAAAATTTATATATATTTTCTTTATGATTTCCTAGAGTCTCGACAAGCAATCCAATACTTCAATTCCTTAGTTCATGCGATAACCTGCATATACGTAGACAATACAATAGGTTTGTCAACAATATTATTGAGTGAGCAAGTCATTAGTATTACAATGACATGTAAACATATGAAAAGTAGCAAAACGTAAGTAAAGCGGTAAACAAACCAAACCAATGAGCAAATACGTGTCAAGTGAACCATTGCCAAGCGAATCGGGCACCGGTTAAAACTAGATGGTCGTATGATCATACTATAATGAGAATATTGTGGACCTCTCCGAATGCGTAAATTAAACAAATAATCAATTTAGCAACTATGTCTAGCAATTCACATACAATACCACGTTTGCTAATGTTAAAATATGTATAATATGAAATAATATAAGTACGTATACGCCCCCAAAACATTTGGAAATATATGAAAACAGGGGAATGACAAAACTCACCTTAATACTAAGCGAGATAATAATAATTAAGAAAAATAACGAGTCTTCCAATTAACGCGCCGAATGATGAAAACAAACAAAACCTGAAACTTAATGATACGAAAGTATAAGTAAAAGCAAATCTAACGCTGCTGGAATCAATCCAAACGGATAAGTATAACTCGAGTTATGTCGATTTTAATGTTTAAACGAGTCGAGTCTCACCAGAATCCGAACTTCGAGTCGGGAGTCGGGTTTTGGTCAGAACCCTTAAAATTTTAGTACGAGAATAAAAGTCTTCTGTACCGAACGTTGAATCCGACCAGAAGTATGAGAAAACGAGAATTCAAACAGATTGACTATTTTACCCTTTATCGGGTTTTAAAGCAATTGACCAGCCAATACCCTTCAATCTCAGAAATTGATTGAAGGTTATTGACTAGGGAATGTTTATGAAGAAAAACTCAGTTTATAACTTACCCGTAAAGTGAACGAACAAAGAGATATGACGAGTCAAAGGTCCTTAAACTTGCAAAGTCAACCGGTTCTAAACGTTTCTTCAACAAAAACACCAAAAACGAGCAGAATATGAGATGACAGAGGCTAATGACGGCTGAGGGACGTTGCTTAGGGTTTATGTAAAGTTTTGTGGTAGAGGTTTAGGTTCGTTCATATAGAAAAAGCTAAACCGAACTAATTATGGCATTTTTGGCCCGTTTAAACAAGTAAATATGATTTTTAAGGAATGAATCACTAAAATAATCAAAAAGATTTGTTCTTGGATGATAATAAACGAGTTATACTTATGTTTTAGTTATCAGATGATGTCTTGGCCCTTAATTCTCTCAAACGTGCTTAAAATAAACGATTTCATGCCATAAAATAGCTCACGAATGAAAACAAACTAAGATTCTGCCCAGTTAAGCCACCGCGCTGCGTGGCCAACCTGTGGGCTAGCCACCGTGCGTCGCCCCAGGTATCCAAGAGTCAGATTTCATGTATTGGCAGAAATGGTCCTTGTGTTTTGAGTTTTGACCCAATATTGAACTAATTATGATATTATTAAGAAATAAACATTAACTAAACCATTGAGGGCTCAAAGTGAACATCAAGAAACTTAGACACTAGTAAATCCACATCATTATTAAAGATTAGAATTCGAAAGACATTCATATAATAATAAAACGAAAATAGACAGATACAGTAAAAACCTGAATTGTTACATAAATGCCTGATTTTAGTGGACAACGTCTTAAGGTTTTGTATGCTTAACATAGCCCATGATAGGACTGGGATGAAATGTTGGGTTATTCTCAAGCCTCGTGTCACGTGGTCATAAAATATATAAAACCTAATTTTGTATACGCGCATATACATATATATAGAATTATATATATATACTTATATATATATACATACACATACACAGATATATATATATACATATATAAGCTTATGTATACGCATCTATTCCTGTGAAGCTCCATACTATGTTTCGTGGTGTCACATAACATGATGTCGATGCTCGCAGAAGACGAAATTGCTCAACCTTGTGTTGTGCGGTGTCGCAGACCAGAGCTTAGTAGTAGTCCGTAAAGTTGTCCAACACGATGGAATTTTAATGGTCATGTTTAGTGTCAAATCTGGAAAAAATGGGACAAAAGTGAAAAAGTTAAATGCGATATGCAAGATGCAAAATGCCAAAAGGCAAAAAGCAACAAGCCGAAGAAATAAATATGTGTGAAGTGTCTAGTCAAACCACCTTAAAGGAAACTACCGTCGGTCGATCTTGATATCAGAGTAAATGCGTGAACTTGAAAGAGATGAATCGCCACTACAAGGGAATCAAGGACCAAACTAGAGTTTGTAGGTTACATCATGTTAGAAAAATTTTGATAAGATGATAATAGGTTTCAGGGGCTGTATTGTAGCCTCTTAATAGTCGTTAAGAGGCTCAATCATTTGCTTCTTTGGTTCCAACGGTGGCAGCTGTGGAATCCCAGGATCGAACTCTCCATGAGATTCATAGTTGCATTAGTCGTTAAGAGGCTACCTATTAATGACTCATAAAATCTGAATGGTTATGAGGTAGCCTTAAGTCTGAATGGTTAAGAGGTAACCATTAACAGGTAGCCTCTTAACCATTCAGACTTAAGGCTACCTCTTAACCATTAAGAGGTTATGAGCCATTAAGTGGTAGCCTCTTAATGACTGTTAAGAGGCTACCAAACAGTCAAGTTGGGGTGGCTCGGCTCGATAAAACCATAATGAAGAGTGGTAAGATGACTTCAGGGCTTTCAAGTGTGGGTCCCGCTTAAATATACAAACTGATATATTGGTCACGCCTTATTTGTCTCGCTAAGTAACGGGGCATGAGTTTAAGCGGACAGAAAAACTAACAATCACGGTTTTGTGATATCTTTAACTAATTAACCAAAATGTTTTAGAAGCCAATTCCTCATTATGATTACATTGCAAGTTATTTTTCGGGGCAAAAAAGGTTCAATGTGGGGATGTAACGAGGGAGTGTTTGTTTGTGACTAATCCATACTATATATAATACATGAGACAGTGATAAGTTAAAACACTTGATTTTAAGAGTTTTACATATTTTAATGCATATTATACATGTATAAAAAAGGAGTAAACTTGTATTTTAAACATAGTTCACCCAAATTTTTGTCCTCCCCATCTTTAACCATATTATTTTTCTAATTTCAATTTTAAACCAATTTCCCACCCATGATTTTTAAACGGCCATAATTTTTTATACGTTTAAAAATATGTGCAAAGGGGGAGAATGACAAAACTCAACTTAATACTACCCAAGCTAATAATAATTAAGAAAAATAACGAGTCTTCCGATTAACGCGCCGAACGATGAAAACCGACAGAACCTTAAACTTAACGATATGAAATTATAAGTAAAAGCAAATCTAATGCCGCTGGAATCAATCCAAACGGATAAGTATAACTCGAGTTATGTCGATTTTAATGTTTAAACGAGTCGAGTCTCACCAGAATCCGAACTTCTAGTCGGGAGTCGGGATTTGGTCAGAACCCTTAAAATTTTATTACGAGAATAAGTCTTTTGGACTGAACGTTGAATCCGACCAGAAGTATGAGAAAACGAGAAGTCAAACAGATTGACTATTTTACCCTTTATCGGGTTTTAAAGCAATTGACCAGCCAATACCCTTCAATCTCAGAAATTGATTAAAGGTTATTGACTAGGGAATGTTTATGAACAAAAACTCAGTTTACAACTTACCCGTAAAGTGAACGAACAAAGAGATATGATGAGTCAAAGGTCCTTAAACTTGCAAAGTCAACCGGTTCTAAACGGTTCTTCAACAAAAACACCGAAAACGAGCAGAATATGAGATGGCAGAGGCTAGTGACGGCTGAGGGATGTTTCTTAGGGTTTATGTAAAGTTTTGTGGCAGAGGTTTAGGTTCGTTCATATAGAAAAAGCTAAACCGAACTAATTATGGCCTTTTTGGCCCGTTTAAGCAAGTAAATATGATTTTTAAGGAATGAATCACTAAAATAATCAAAAAGATTTGTTCTTGAATGATAATAAACGTTATACTTATGTTTCAGTTATCAGATGATGTCTTGGCCCTTAATTCTCTCAAATGTGCTTAAAATAAACGATTTCAAGCCATAAAAGAGCTAACAAACGAAAACGAACTAAGATTCTGCTCAGCTAAGCCACAGCGCTGCGCGGCCAACCTGTGGGCTAGCCACCGCGCGGCGCCCTGGGTATCCAAGAGGCAGATTTCATGTATTGGCAGAAATGGTCCTTGTGTTTTGAGTTTTGATCCAATATTGAACTAATTATGATATTATTAAGAAATAAACATTAACTAAACCACTGAGGGCTCAAAGTGAACATCAAGAAACTTAGACACTTGTAAATGCACATCATTATTAAAGATTAGAATTTGAAAGACGTTCATACAATAACAAAACGAAAATAGACAGATACAGTAAGAACCCGAAATGTTACAGTGTCCCCTACTTTTAGGAATTTCGTCCCGAAATTAGAGAATAGCTGTAGCGAACAGATGAGGATACTTCTGCTTCATTTGATCTTCACGTTCCCAAGTAAACTCAGCTCCTTGCTTTGATTCCTAACGCACCTTGACTAACGGTATACGAATACGCTTAGTAACTTTATCTTTGTGGTCCATAATCTCAACGGGTCTTTCAACGAAATGCATGGTCTCCTCAATACGAACTTCTTCGAGAGGTGTTTGGAACTTACCCTCGGTAAGGCACTTATTCAAATTCAAAACATGAAATACCGCATGAATATTTGAGAGTTCAGATGGAAGATCAAGACTATAAGCAACACGACTAATACGCTCAATGATTTCAAAAGGAACAACGAAACGTGGAGATAGTTTCCCTTTCTTTCCAAATCTGACCACACCTTTCCACGGAGATACTTTGAGTAGAACACGATCACCAACATTAAATTCAAGAGGTTTCTTACGCTTATCCGCATAACTCTTTTGACGACTACGAGCAGCGAGTAGATTTTGGCGGATTTGAGCAATACGATCAGTCGTTTCATAAACTAACTCCGGACCAGTAACTTGAGATTCTCCAATTTCGTTCCAACAAATAGGAGAACGACATTTGCGGCCATAAAGAGCTTCGAAAGGTGCCATACCAATGCTAGAGTGAAAGCTATTGTTATACGAAAACTCAATAAGCGCTAGATGAATATCCCAATTGCCCCCAAAATCGAGGACACATGAGCGAAGCATATCTTCTAGAGTTTGAATTGTACGCTCAGATTGACCATCAGATTGCGGATGGTAAGCAGTACTAAGATCCAAACGAGTTCCCAAAGCGGATTAGAGAGACTTCCAAAAACGAGAAGTGAAACGACCATCTATATCGGAGATAATGGTTAATGGAGTTCCATGATGACAAACAATCCTTTCAACGTAGATATGCGCCAATCGATCAACCAAATACGTTTCCTTGTTGAGAATGAAATGAGTAGACTTCGTCAAACGATCGTTGATTACCCAAATACTATCATGTTGCTTTTGGGTAGAAAGGAGCTTAGTAATAAAGTCCATAGCAATATCTTCCCACTTCCATACGGGAACGGGAGGTTGCTCAAGCAAACCATAAGGTCGGTGATGCTTGGCTTTGCCTTTAGAACAAGTGAGACATTTTGCAACGTAGAGAGCAATGCCTTTCTTCATTTCGGGCCACCAAAAGATGGAACGAAGATCGACGTACATTTTATCAGCATTGGGATGTACGGAATATCGCGACTTAGGAGCTTCGTCCATTATGAATGTGTGAAGGTCATCACGATCAGGAATCCATAAACGATTAAGAAAATAAAGCAAACCATTGGGCTTGGTTTCCAATTGAGATTCCGCACCACACGACATCTCGTCATACATATTGCCTTCTGTGACGGATTCGTGTTGCGCGTTAAGAACACGCTATTCGAGATCATTTTGAACAAGAACACAAGTAAACAACACGGATTTGACTTGTTTCTTACGGCTAAGAGCGTCGGCCACGACATTCGCTTTACCGGGATGGTAGCAAATTTTACAATCATAGTCGCTAAGCAACTCGGCCCAACGACGTTGTTTTATGTTGAGTTCCTTTTGATCGAAAATGTGTTGTAGACTCTTATGATCGGTAAATACTACGCATTTCGTACCATAGAGATAATCTCTCCAAATCTTCAAGGCGAATACTGTTGGAATTACGTATGCCCGAGACACATACTTATACTAATGTGGCTAACTGTGTTTGGTCCAAGTCGGGTCATACCCAATAACAAGCTAGACGACACCAAATGTATTCTTTTAACGATTTGATCATTTAAATGAATACCGAACACTACGTGTTTAGAAAATTGGTTTTCTAAACAAACACACTTGAGGATTCAAATAAATTATTTGGATAATTTGTTTATATAAACTAATTATTTAATTGGTTAAATAATTAAATAGATGTATGCACATTTTATGAAAATGAGTTTTATAAAATGAATGGAGATGTTTTAAATGTTAAAACACAAAACAAAAAAAAAAAAAAAAAAAAAAGGAAACATAACAAAACCGGCCACCCATGTGGGGGTGGTGGTTTTGCCCAATCAAAGACCAAGATACTCTTTGGTTCTCCTTTTATGTTCCTCCATTCAACACACATGCATTTGGGTCTTGTTTTTGAATCCTTTCAAGTATAATCAAGCTTTAAAAACTCTCTCTTTCTCCCTAATTAATCACGGCAGCAGCAGCAGAAAAAAAAGGGTTTTGTGAGCTTGTTTTGGTGTTCAAGAATCCTAGCAAATAACTTGGTGTTGTTGCAAAAGGCTTGGGGTATCACTCTCTTGAGGTTTTCTTCTTTGGAGGCTTGCCTTTCATCCATCATCCCCTTCAACAACCTACATCATCCTATAAGGTATAAGGAGGTACATTTACATTTTGTGAGCATATTGTTCTTGTAATATTGATCCTTGTTCATTGGGTTTTAATTTTAACATAATGGTATGTTCATAACAAGTTTTAAAATCTAAGCTTCCGTTGCGTTTTCTTGTTAAAATGGTTAACTTGAACTTTGATAAGCTTGTATAAAACCCAACAATGGCATCAAGAGCCGGTTACAAGGACTTATGCTCCTTGCATGTTCATAAATTTCGGATTTTTTCATGGGTGAAAAGGGGGTCCGAAATTTTGGTGGATTTAACCCCTCATGGTTTTGTAAGATCTTGACATGCATGCAAAGATCTTAGGAAACCATTTAACATTTGGATGTTGAAAATATCAAAATTGCATTTTTGGGGGGGGGGGGTTTTGGGCCGTAGCCTCTTGGGGGGGGGGGGGGCCGATTCCTTTTGATGTTTTTGGGCAATGGTTGCTTAGGTTGCATGCTTAGAACATTTGGTATGTTTGGATGTGTCATAACCGAAACCGAGACCTTGGATGTGTTGATTATTGTTATGTGTATGTTGGTTATATTTATTATTCAATATGGTTGTAATAATTCATATTTTAGGCTTGTGTAATTTATTTATTCATAAGTTGGTATGTAATAAATAGATTAGTTGCATTTTCTTTGTTTTAGAAAAATATGTATTAGGATACATTTTGTAAAAATTGAAGATGCAAGAATTGGTGGATTTGGGCCTTGGACCAAATTTTGGGCTTGTTGGGCCTCACCGGCCCATCATGGGATTCAAGCCCATTAAGCCCATAAATTTCACTCTTGGGCCCAAGAAGACTTTTGGAAGTTTGGAGCCCATTTACAAGCCCAACAAGAACACAACAACTTGGAAAGGATACTTGAAGCATTTGGATGCAAGATCAAGTGGGAGTCAACATTCCATCCTTGTGTCATGTTTTGTCCCTTAGGTGAGACTTATGACCTATACTTGTTTCGGCTAACAAGTATGGTCAAACTTAGCGGTTCTCGGTTATGACTATATTTTGCATGTATGCTTGGTTGTTTGTTTTACTTTATGTAATGTGTGGTTGATAGATATTAGGATATCCAAACCGTCACATAGGAACGACAACTAGCATAAAACGGGTTCTAATATATATTTGGTAATATCGCGTCAATTAGTTAATAAAATGGGTTTATTAAAACTAAGCGATTACTCACATATAATAAAATTGGTTTTATTATAACTAGAACCTTGAAAATTGGTTTTCAAAATCGCCATATTACTAAATGCATGTTAGGATATGGCATAATGTTTTTCAAACTAGAATATTGGAAAACTTTAAAAATCCCTTTTTCATAATTACCAAGGAAACAAGTCTAACACCATCCTTTTGTATGACACTTAACGTATTAGGGAACTTTAAATGGGATAAAGGTCACCTAACCATTTTGAGCAAACTAATATACTTAGGGTAATATTAACATATTTGTGGGATAAAGGTCACCTAACCACTTGTATGTTAATCTTACATGTTTATACAAGTAGGACGACTTGAATTGGAAACCATGTGATAAAGGTCACCTAAGCATGGGGTCCAATGGTGTTGATGGGATAAACATGCCAACACGAAATAAGGATTTCGAATGGTCCCATACCTCTAGAAGTTGCAAAGGGTTGCAATCGTCAAGGTTGACTACCTTGTTAAAATCAAATAACGGGATAAAGGTCACCTAACCGAAATTTGATTTATCGTTGGATTCTAGAATTTAATTATTATTTTAAAATTTGGAATAAAAGGGTATTAATAATTAAAATTGTTTATAATACTAAATAAAACTTTGTTAAATTTTGTAGATGGCCGCTAACAATGCAAACACCTCTACCCATAACACCCGTAACCTATCCTTAAGAACCATCCTTGAAAAGGATCGTCTAAACCATAATAACTTTATGGATTGGTATCGCAACTTGAGAATAGTTCTCAAGCAAGAAGAGATATCATATGTCTTAGACGATCCCATTCCCGACGAGCCTAACGTGGAAGATGAGGAGGCTTATTACGATTGGGTCAAGTACACCAAAGATTCGGTACAAGCCTCTTGCCTCATGTTAGCAACTATGATTCCCGAAATCCAAAAGGATTTCGAGCATCATGGGGCATACGACATGATAACTCAATTGAAGGAAATGTTCCTTCAACAAGCTAGAGCGGAACGTTTCGAAACGGTTCGAGCGTTTCATGCATGTCGTATGGAGGAAACCCAAAGCGTCTCATCTTATGTCCTAAAGATGAAAAGCTACATTGAAAAGCTAAATAGGTTGAATTGTCCCGTGTCTAATGAGTTGGCTACGGATTTGATCCTCAACTCATTGACCAAAAGGTTTGAAACTTTTGTCATAAATTATAACATGAATGGATGGGACAAAAGCATTGGTGAGCTTCACGCAATGCTAAGAACGGCCGAAGCGGGAATGGGTAAAAAGGTTTTACCCGTTCTAACAATCAATGAAGGCAAAAAGGGACATAACTCCAAACCCAAAGCAAGTGTTGCTAAGGGCAAGGGCCACGTCCAAGGAAAGGGAAAGAGAAAAGCCATTACGCCCTACAAACCGAAGGAAAAGAAGCAAAAGGTTGCGACGCAAGATCCATGCTTTGAGTGTGGAGAGATAGGTCATTGGAAAAGAAATTGTCCGACCTATCTCAATGCATTAAAAGATAAGAGGGATGCGGGGCATACCTCAGGTATTATCTTTACTATATATGTTGAACTAAATGTTATTTCTTCAAATACATGGGTACTTGATACCGGATGTGGAACTCACATTTGCAATTTGTTGCAGGGGTTCAAAAGAAATAAACAACTCAACAAAGGGGACATTAGTCTCTTTATGGGCAATGGAGCAAGAGTTGAAGTCCAAGCTCAAGGAGACTACTTGTTAAAGCTTCCAAGTGGTTTGGAAGTAATTTTGAAGAATGTTTTGTATGCTCCTAAGTTAAGGAGAAACATTATTTCCGTGTCCCTTTTGAAACAATGTGGCTTTGATTTTAAATTTATGGATTATGATATTCATGTTTTGATGAATGGCATATTTTATTTTAAAGCTATACCCATGAATGGTATATATGAAATAGATCAAAGTGGTATGTCACATAGTAGTTCAATGTATAATGTCAACACCAAGAAACTCAAGAAGGACTTGGGTGATCCCTATCTTTGGCATTGTCGCCTTGGACATATAAGCAAGAATCGCATGCAAACTCTTCGCAAGAGTGGTATTCTAGAAACCAATGAGTTTGATTCATTTGATGTATGTGAATCTTGTTTACAAGGCAAAATGACAAAGCAACCCTTTAATAAAACTTTTGAAAGGTCAAAAGAATTATTGGGTATCATACATTCGGATGTATGTGGTCCTTTTAGACCAATGACTAGGAATGGTGAAAGATACTTCATTACCTTTATTGACGATTATAGTCGATATGGTTATGTGTACTTAATGAAACACAAAGATGAAGCTTTTGAAATGTTCAAAGACTTCAAAGCTGAAGTAGAAAGACAACTCAAAACCACAATCAAAGTACTTCGTAGTGATAGAGGAGGTGAATACCTAAGTGGTATTTTTCAAGATCATCTTAAGAGTTGTGGAATTATTTCACAACTTACTCCACCTGGAAAGGGTAGAACAGTGAAATTTGATGAGGATCAAGAATCACAAGATGATACACAATTGGTTGATACTAGCACTCAACAAGAGGTTGTTGAAAGTGATCAAGTGGTTGATCAAAACACACAAAACGTTCGCAGATCTGGTAGAGTTAGCAATCCACCCGAAAGATATGGATTTTTTGTAGAAGGTTGCTACGTGGTAGATTCGGATGAACCAACCACATACCGTGATGCAATGTCCAAGAATGATTGTGACAAATGGCTTGAAGCCATGAACGTTGAGATGCAATCCATGTATGACAACCAAGTTTGGGAATTGGTTGAACCACCACTCAACTCCAAAGCCGTTGGAAGTAAGTGGGTTTTCAAAAGAAAAACGGATATGCATGGAAACTTGGATACTTATAAAGCAAGACTTGTAGCTAAAGGTTTCACTCAAACTCAAGGGGTTGATTATGATGAAACTTTTTCGCCTGTGGCAATGCTAAAGTCTATTAGGATATTATTTGCCATAGCCGCACATTATGATTATGAAATTTGGCAAATGGATGTCAAGACCGCTTTCCTAAATGGATATCTTGAGGAAGATGTCTATATGGTTCAGCCTGAGGGTTTTGTCGATCCGAAACATCCTAAAAAGGTATGCAAGTTAAAGAAATCAATCTATGGATTGAAACAAGCATCTAGAACTTGGAATCATCGTTTTGATGAAGAAATCAAAAATTTTGGGTTCATCAAGAACGCTGATGAGGCTTGTGTGTATAAAAAGGCTAGTGGGAGTATAATTACCTTCTTAGTATTGTATGTCGATGACATTCTACTATTTGGAAATGACATTCCAACCATGGAAAGCGTTAAGGCTTGGCTTGGAAGTAGATTTTCCATCAAGGATCTTGGTGAAGCTGCCTATATTTTGGGAATAAAGATCTATAGGGATAGGTCAAGGCGCTTGATAGGTTTGAACCAAAGTACATACATTGATAAAATCTTGAAAAGGTTCAAGATGGAAAACTCCAAGAAAGGTTTTGTACCTATTCAAAGAGGGACCATATTGAGTTCAGCTCAATGTCCAAGCTCAAAGGGTGAGCAAGACATGATGAAACAAATCCCATATGCTTCTGCTATAGGATCCATCATGTATGCGATGATATGTACTAGACCGGATGTGTCATGCGCTTTGAGCATGACAAGCAGATACCAACAGAATCCAGGAGACAGTCATTGGATGGCTGTTAAGAGCATATTGAAATACCTTAGGAGAACTAAGGATATGTTTCTGATATATGGATCTGGTGAGGAGGAACTCGCTATAAAAGGTTACACGGATGCGAGCTTCCAAACTGATCGAGATGATTCTCGATCACAATCTGGGTATGTGTTCACTCTTAATGGAGGAGCTGTCTCTTGGAAGAGCTCAAAACAGGAAGTGGTAGCATTGTCCACTACAGAATCAGAATACATCGCCGCTTCATTGGCAGCTCAAGAAGCTGCATGGTTGAAGAAATTCATTACCGATCTAGGGGTGGTCTCTTCCATTCAAGACCCCCTAGAAATCTTTTGTGACAACGAGGGTGCGATTGCACAAATCAAGGAACCTCGTTCGCACCAAAAGACAAGGCACATAGAGCGGAGATTCAACTACATAAGGGATGAAGTTGAAAAGGGAAAGATATGTATTCGCAAAGTTGGAACTGATCAAAATCTTGCGGACCCATTCACGAAGCTCCTAGAAAGACCGAAACATGAGCGTCATGCGAGTGGCTTAGGACTTCGATATTCTAGTAATTGGATTTGATCTATTTTGTATTAAAGTTTAAAAGACTTTTGTAATTTAACTCTTTTATATGATTATGGAATCTTGAGTTAAATTCTAATTTTGCATGTTTAATCCATGAATAAGTTATCTTATTCTAAAAGTCCGTAGTCGATCACATTTGTGGGAACAAATATGAAGCAAGACTATTATGAACTAGGATTGGTGGATATTCATAAGGAATGAATATGGAGCATAGGTTTGCTGCCAAAGTTCATAGATATTTATGGGATACAAATATTGGACTGACCCGCTCTCAATATTACTACATGGAGTCGATTGACTTGATCATTAGTAATCTTGAGTAAAGGAGAATTTCATATTATCCTTAGACCTGAGATGTATATTGGGTCTTGATTTTCACCGAGTATTACACTTTGACTCTCCCCTTCGCTATTCGTAAAAGATGGTACATAAGGATGAGCTCGGGTGGAGTATAAAGTGATAGTGAGAGGCGTATACAGTCAAGACGGAATTTGTTCCTCTTATGTGTTGAGAGTTTAGATGTCTAAGGCCTGATAAAGTTGAATTGAAAAGAGAATGATCACCTATGTCTCTTAGATCCAACATGACATCTAGCAACAAAGGGATATAATGATAGATTCACCTAAATCATATCAAGTAAGGAACTTGAAGGGATGATGTTATTGAATGGCACTTCGTCAAACACATTAGGGGTGGTGAACTGTTGTTAGGCGGTATTCACCACTTGCATTAATTTTCTATGTATCTCGTGCAAGTGGGAGATTGTTGGAATTACGTATGCCCGAGACACATACTTATACTAATGTGGCTAACTGTGTTTGGTCCAAGTCGGGTCATACCCAATAACAAGCTAGACGACACCAAATGTATTCTTTTAACGATTTGATCATTTAAATGAATACCGAACACTACGTGTTTAGAAAATTGGTTTTCTAAACAAACACACTTGAGGATTCAAATAAATTATTTGGATAATTTGTTTATATAAACTAATTATTTAATTGGTTAAATAATTAAATAGATGTATGCACATTTTATGAAAATGAGTTTTATAAAATGAATGGAGATGTTTTAAATGTTAAAACACAAAACAAAAAAAAAAAAAAAAAAAAAAGGAAACATAACAAAACCGGCCACCCATGTGGGGGTGGTGGTTTTGCCCAATCAAAGACCAAGATACTCTTTGGTTCTCCTTTTATGTTCCTCCATTCAACACACATGCATTTGGGTCTTGTTTTTGAATCCTTTCAAGTATAATCAAGCTTTAAAAACTCTCTCTTTCTCCCTAATTAATCACGGCAGCAGCAGCAGAAAAAAAAGGGTTTTGTGAGCTTGTTTTGGTGTTCAAGAATCCTAGCAAATAACTTGGTGTTGTTGCAAAAGGCTTGGGGTATCACTCTCTTGAGGTTTTCTTCTTTGGAGGCTTGCCTTTCATCCATCATCCCCTTCAACAACCTACATCATCCTATAAGGTATAAGGAGGTACATTTACATTTTGTGAGCATATTGTTCTTGTAATATTGATCCTTGTTCATTGGGTTTTAATTTTAACATAATGGTATGTTCATAACAAGTTTTAAAATCTAAGCTTCCGTTGCGTTTTCTTGTTAAAATGGTTAACTTGAACTTTGATAAGCTTGTATAAAACCCAACAAATACGACGGCACCTAGCTCGAGATCATGCGTCGTATAATTCTTTGCATGAACCTTGAGTTGTCTCGAAGCATATGCGACAACCTTTCCTCGTTGCACAAGAAGACAACCGAGACCTTGATTAGAAGCATCACAGAATATAATGAAATCTTCACTGCCTTCGGGAAGAGCAAGAATAGGAGCATTGCAAAGCAATTCCTTCAAAGTTTGAAACGCTTCCTCTTACTTTGACCCCCACGTGTAAGGTTTACCCTTATGTGTAAGAGCGGTGAGGGGCAATGCAATCTTCGAGAAGTTATCAATGAAACGACGGTAATATCCTGCCAAGCCAAGAACAGAACAAACTTCGGTGGGAGACGTCGGTGTCTTCCAATTCTTGACGGCTTCTATCTTTGCGAGATCAATATGGATACCTTTGTCGTTAACGGTATGGCCCAAAAATTGAACTTCCTTAAGCCAAAACTCATACTTCGAAAACTTGGCATACAATTGTTCCTTCTGTAGGAGGTCAAGGATTGCATGTAGATGCTCTTTGTGATCATTTTCGGACGTCGAGTAGATCAAAATGTCATCGATGAAAACAATTACGAATTTGTCCAAGTATGGTTTACACACACGGTTCATGAGGTCCCTGAAAACCGCGGGTGTGTTGGTTAGCCCAAAAGTCATAACGCAAAATTCGTAATGCCCATATCGAGTACGAAAAGTAGTCTTGGGTATGTCATCTTCATTAACGCTAAGTTGATGATAACCCGAACGGAGATCGATCTTCGAGAAGCAAGCGGCTCCTTGAAGTTGATCGAAAAGATCATCGATACGAGGGAGCGGGTAATGGTTCTTGACGGTAAGCTGGTTGAGTTCATGATAGTCGATGCACATGCGAAATGATCCATCCTTCTTCTTCACAAATAAAACAGATGCGCCCCAAGGAGAAGAACTCGGGTGAATGAAACCCTTATCGGAGAGTTCTTGCAATTGGTTTGAAAGCTCTTGCGTTTCAAATGGTGCAAGACGATAGGGTGCTTTAGTAACGGGATTAGCCCCAGGTACGAGATCAATAGGAAACTCGACTTGACGAAAAGGAGGATGTCCAACAACATCATCAGGAAAAACGTCGGGAAAATCACGCACAATAGGAATATCTTAAATCTTCTTTTTCTCCTTATCTTTCTCCACCACAAGCGCCAAAAAGGCAACGTACTTCTTACACAAATAACGTTGAGCTTGAAAGCACGATATGAGATTAAGCTTAGAAGCAGGCGTACTACCGAAAACTCTAAGAATACGACAATCTTGAAGAGGTATACGAAGGAACTTATCAAAACAAATGACCTCAACGTGATTTAAAGTCAACCAATCCATCCCAACTATAACATCAAAACTCCCCATTTACATCGGAATAAGATCTATACGAAACTTGACCTTATCAAGAACTATGACACAATCCCGAATAACCGAATCAATGGTAATCGAATTCCTATTAGCTACTTCTACGGTAAAAGGCTTAGACAACCTATCCCAAGGCTTATCAATAATGTATGCAAAGTCTAACGAAATAAAGCTCTTATCGGCACCAGTATCGAATAACACAGAAGGAGAATGGTTATTAATAGAGAACGTACCATTCACTACATCACTTGAGCTTTGGGCTTGATTCGCATTCATCATGAAGGCACAACCATTCGGGCCTTGAGGAGTTGGTGCAGCTTGATTGGTTAGAGGGGCTTGAATAGCAGGGACTTAAGTAGTAGCAGTCGGCAGAGCCATAAGTTGCGGAACTTAAGGAGCATAGGTGTGAGGTGCAAAGCTTTGAGGGATGGGGGGTTGGTAAGTTTGGACCTGGTTGGCTTGGCTAGTGTAGTACGGTGCGGGAACAATTTGGGCTTGATGAGCATAATACAGTGGAGGCATCACATGGGCTTGATTGGCACGGGCTAGCAATGGGCACATATTGCGGAGATGACTAGGATCTCTACAATGGTAGCAAGCACGGGTATTTGGAACACCGGCTTGAGCTTGGGAGTAATTAGCAACTCGAGGAGCAGACGGTGCTGGTTGTTGTTGAGCGGCTTGTGCATTTGGAGGGGCACGGCAGGTATTAGCAAGATGCCCATAACGGTTGCACAAAGTGCAAAAATGGCAAGTGGTTGACGCGGGATGATGGCGGTTACAGATGGAGCATAGTGGGTGCGGTCCAGTATACGGCTTCTTGTTGGGTGCATTTTGGTTAGGGGCTTGGTTGTTGGGTTGGTTCATGACAAAGTTTTGGTGATGAGTCTTTCGTTCTTGGTTGTTGTTGTTGTTCTTGTGGTAACGGTTAGAGTTGTTGTTTTAGGCAGGCTTAGGGTCGGCTTTAGCATCAGTAGAGGATTCGGCTTTATTCTTTTCAGCAGCAGGCTTGGAGTCCTTTCGGGATAGTGTACCATCGCGAACGTGATCATCAGTCAAGGAAGCAACGAGGGTTATGGCTTCCTCCAGCGTGAGGGGGTCTCGACTGACAACCACGTCACGGAAAATAGTAGGTAATCCACAGATATACTTGCGGGTACCGCGGGACAAAGGGGTTACAAGATGTGGTACCAGTCGGCTCAGTTCCTTGAATCGGTTTGAGTAAGTAGAGTTATCACCACCAATTTGTTTCAGCTCCCAAAACTCCGTCTCGAGCCTTTGCAGTTCATGCTCGGGACAAAACTCTCTCTTCATAGCCTATTTTAGCTCCTCCCAAGGCGTGGCTAATACTTCATCAACACCTTGGAGGTCCTTGAAAGTGGTCCACCAAGTAAGGGCACGTTCTTCATAAACGCTTGTGGCAAAACGTGTCCGTTTTTCGTCCGGACACTCACTATGGATAAAGATGTTTTCCATCCTCTCTAACCAGCGGAGGAGTTTAGTAGCATTCTCCTCGCCAAGGTAAAGAGGTGGCTTGGCACTTGTAAAGTTCTTGTAGTGATAGTTGTTGGTGGGTGCACACGAAGTACTGGATTCATTCGAGTTGATGTCTTGGAGTTGAGCCATCACCTCGGGCAAAGCAGCGGTGAACTCCTTCGTGATGCGAGCAGCCAAACGGTGATCATGAGCAGCCGATTGACGGCGGTTGCTACAGCGACGAAGTTGAGAAGACATTATGCGGGGACCAAACGTGAAATATTATAAGGATTGGGTAAGTTGTGTAAACGAGTCAATGAAAGGCAATGAGCAAACATGACTGTTACATGCTAGTGATTTGTCATGACTTGAAAACAAGTCGCAATTTAAAATAATGTGATTAACTTTTGAGATAGTTAATTAATTAAATTATTTATTTCAGGTTTAAAGTGTAAAACGTTATTGGGTTGAGCTTCTATGGGTTTCCCATGGCAGCTCAAAACCCAAAATAAATAACGAATTAAATCAAGTGAGTTGGCCTCTCATGAGCTTTCCATGGCAATTTGAATGACCCAACTAATTCATAAAATTAAGCTTCGGGAATTGGGCCTCCCATGAGCATTGCATGGTAGTTTAAATTAGCCCAATTACATAACGGGACTTAAATATTGAGAATTGGGCTTCCCATGAGTGTTCCATGGCATTTATTGGCCCAGTTAAATAACGATTAATAAACAATTTGAGTTGGTCGGCCCATGAGCGTTACATGGCATTTTAACTGATCCCACTAAATATCGAATAAACGAATGAAAAGAATAAGTAGTTGGAGTATCTCGTGAACCACCACGGTGATATCCCCAACCAAATATCGAATTAAAACGGGTTGTGAAATGAATAGTTGGAGTGCCCATGGGTTGTCATGGATTTCTCACCCAACTAAACATTTAAAATTAATTAAACGCAATTTTGGAAAGTTTCCAAATTTAGCCACGAACCTCCGTGAATTTGGTTTTTATTAAAGGAATGCAACTAGTTGATCGGTCACGTTTGATTCACTTAAGGTCCGGTTATATGACATATTGTCCAGCTTTGGCCTAGGGACTCAAGTATTGTAGTCGGGTTATCCTCCAGGTAAGGAATAGCGTCTTACCTTTGGTTCTCGGAACCGTTTTGCCAAGGCCCAACTCACAGTTCTCTAGTCCTCTACGGCCACTAACCAAACATGACATACCCCCATGCCCCAAGGAGAGTGAGTAAAAACAAATATGGGAATTCTTAAGTAATTTCCCAAATTAAGAAAGGCAATCTGCTAGCATTTTTAAAAGATTTTTAAAGATTTGGAAAATATTTTGAAAGTGGGGCATAACCTTAGATTTGGTGCGTGTAATAATTACCAAAAATAAAATAACTAGTGAATACTCACCTAAAACTAAAAGATATAATAATAATAACTAACAACATAAATAGAAAGATATAATGTATAATTTCCTAAAATAACAGATATAGCTAACAAATTACCTAAAATGAAAAGATATTATAAATAATTACCTAAAACAAAAGATATCATAAGTAATTACCTAAATAAGCTACAAACATTTAAGGAGCAATTAAACAATTCAGATAGGCACGTATGAGGTTCCTAACATATAACTAGCACAATTTCAAACCACCTATCTTAAACCTCTGGCACTGATACCAATCTGTCACACCCCAACCTAAGGCGGAAATGCCGGGGCATGAGCATGATTGTTCATAGCTCGAGATACAATAATGGTGAAAATATCTAATAATTAATTTATTCCATTTAACACAATAATATCCAAAAATAGCAAATAAATTCCAAACAATAATCCATGAAAAATAACGAAATAATCCAACCTAAAATTTATTTATATTGTCTTTATGATTTCCTAGAGTCTCGACAAGCAATCCAATACTTCAACTCCTTAGTTCATGCGATAACCTGCATATACGTAGACAATACAATAGGTTTGTCAAAAACATTGTTGAGTGAGCAAGTCATTAGTTTTGCAATGATATGTAAACATATGAAAAGTAGCAAAACGTAAGTAAAGCGGTAAACAAACCAAACCAATGAGCAAATACGTGTCAAGTGAACTATTGCCAAGAGAATCGGGCGCAAGTTAAAACTAGACGGTCGTATGATCATACTATAATGAGAATATGGTGGACCTTTCCGAATGCGCAAATTAAACAAATAATCAATTTAGCAACTATGTCTAGCAATTCACACACAATACCACGTTTGCTAATGTTAAGATATGTATAATATGAAATAATATAAGTACGTATACGCCCCGAAAATGTTTGAAAATATGTGAAAACGGGGGAATGACAAAACTCACCTAATGCCGTTGGAATCAATCCAAACGGATAAGTATAACTCGAGTTTTGTCGATTTTAATGTTTAAACGAGTCGAGTCTCACCAGAATCCGAACTTCGAGTCGGGAGTCGGGTTTTGGTCAGAACCCTTAAAATTTTATTACGGGAATAAAAGTCTTCTGTACCGAACGTTGAATCTTACCAGAAGTATGAGAAAACGAGAATTCAAACAGATTGACTATTTTACCCTTTATCGGGTCTTAAAGCAATTGACCAGCCAATACCCTTCAATCTCAGAAATTGATTGAAGGTTATTGAATAGGGAATGTTTATGAACAAAAACTCAGTTTATAACTTACCCGTAAAGTGAACGAACAAAGAGATATGACGAGTCAAAGGTCCTTAAACTTGCAAAGTCAACCGGTTCTAAACGTTTCTTCAACAAAAACACCAAAAACGAGCAGAATATGAGATGGCAGAGGCTAGTGACGGCTGAGGGACGTTGCTTAGGGTTTATGTAAAGTTTTGTGGCTGAGGTTTAGGTTCGTTCATATAGAAAAAGCTAAACCGAACTAATTATGGCATTTTTGGCCCGTTTAAACAAGTAAATATGATTTTTAAGGAATGAATCACTAAAATAATCAAAAATATTTGTTCTTGGATGATAATAAACGAGTTATACTTATGTTTCAGTTATCAGATGATGTCTTGGCCCTTAATTCTCTCAAACGTGCTTAAAATAAACGATTTCATGCCATAAAATAGCTAACGAATGAAAACAAACTAAGATTCCGCCCAGTTAAGCCACCGCGCTGCGCGGCCAACCCGTGGGCTAGCCACCGCGCGGCGCCCCAGGTATCCAAGAGTCAGATTTCATGTATTGGCAGAAATGGTCCTTGTGTTTTGAGGTTTGACCCAATATTGAACTAATTATGATATTATTAAGAAATAAACATTAACTAAACCATTGAGGGCTTAAAGTGAACATCAAGAAACTTAGACACTTGTAAATGCACATCATTGTTAATAATTATAATTCGAAAGACGTTCATACAATAATAAAACGAAAATAGACAGATACAGTAAAAACCTAAAATGCTACATAAATGCCTGATTTTATTGTACAACGTCTTAAGGTTTTGTATGCTTAACTTAGCCCGTGACAGGACTGGGATGAAATGTAGGGTCATACTCAAGCCTCGTGTCACTTGGTCATAAAATATATAAAACCTAATTTTGTATACGTGCATCTACATATATATAGAATTATATATATATATATACTTATATATATACATACACACACAAAATATATATATATATATATATAAGCTTATGTATACGCATCTATTCTTGTGAAGTTCCATACTATGTTTTGTGGTGTCACATAACATAATGTTGATGCTCACAGAAGACGAAATTGCTCAACCTTGTGTTGCGCGGTGGCGCAGACCAAAGCTTAGTAGTAGTCCGTAAAATTGTCCAACACGATGGAATTTTAATGGTCATATTTAGTGTCAAATTTGGAAAAAATGGGACAAAAGTGCAAAAGTTAAATGCGATATGCACAATGCAAAATGCCAATAGGCAAAAAACAACGAGCCAAAGAAATAAATATGTGTGAAGTGTCTAGTCAAACCACCATAAAGGAAACTACTGTCGGTCGATCTTGATATCCGAGTAAATGCGTGAACTTGAAATAGAGGAATCGCCACTGCAAGGGAATCAAGGACCAAACTAGAGTTTGTAGGTTACATCATGTTAGAAAAATTTTGATAAGATGATAATAGGTTTCAGGGGCTGTTTTGTAGCCTCTTAATAGTCATTAAGAGGCTCAATCATTTGCTTTATTGGTTTCAACGATGGCAGCTGCGGAATCCCAGGATCGAACTCTTCATGAGATTCATAGTTGCATTAGTTGTTAAGAGGCTACCTATTAATGACTCATAAAATCTGAATGGTTATGAGGTAGCCTTAAGTTTGAATGGTTAAGAGGTAACCATTAACAGGTAGCCTCTTAACCATTCAGACTTAAGGCTACCTCTTAACCATTAAGAGGTTATGAGCCATTAAGTGGTAGCCTTTTAATGACTGTTAAGAGGCTACCAAACAGTCAAGTTGGGGTGGCTCGGCTAGACAAAACCATAATGAAGAGTGGTAAGATGACTTCAGGGCTTTCAAGTGTGGGTCCGGCTTAAGTATACAAACTGATATATTGGTCACGCCTTATTTGTCTTGCTAAGTAAAAGGGCATGAGTTTAAGCGGACAGAAATACTAACAATCACGGTTTTGTGATATCTTTAACTAATTAACCAAAATGTTTTAGAAGCCAATTCCTCATTATGATTACATTGCAAGTTATTTTTCGGGGCAAAAAAGGCTCAGTGTGGGGATGTAATGAGCGAGTGTTTGTTTGTGACTAATCCATACTATATATAATACATGAGACAGTGATAAATTAAAAGTCTTGATTTTAAGAGTTTTACATATTTTAATGCATATTATACATGTATAAAAAAGGAGCAAACTTGTATTTTAAATATAGTTCACCCAAATTTTTGCCCCCTCCCATCTTTAACCATATTATTTTTCTAATTTCAATTTTAAACCAATTTCCCACCCATGATTTTTAAACGGCCATAATTTTTTATACGTTAATATTTTTGTAAAAACATCACACCACAAAAACGAAAATTTTATTCTCTTTAAGTTAAGTATGATATTGTTATAATTTTTCAATTTAAAAAAAATTAATATTTTAATTAGGAGTGTTTAATGCCAGTTTTGATGGTTTTAAATTAAAATTATGAGTCCAATCGTTAGCGCCAATTTTTTGTCATCCAAAACCAAAACTGAACCATTGAAAATTGAAACCGAACCATAACTAACGGTTTGGTTCTAGTTTGGTTACACAGTTTAAGTTTTGATAATAAATTTTGTTTAAAATTATTATTATTTTAACTATACCATCAATTATAATTAAGCATCAACAAAATATGATATTTGAGAGGATTATAACATGATGAATGATGATTTTAACCACATAAATGGTAAATATTAATGGAAGGCATAGGATGAGAAATAATAACAAGAACAAAGATTATAAAAAGTTAAACTAAAATTAGGTTAATTTAAAGTTTCAACAACCAAGTGTACTTGTATTAAAAAGTTTTTTTTGTTCAATTATATATTTTAACTATATCTAATTTATATAACAAAACATATCTAATACTAAATAATAAAAAGGATTAAAACGCATTCAACATTTACAATCTAGTTTGGTTTCAAATGGCGGTTTCCAGTATAAACCGTGAACCCAACATTTCACTACGGTTTGAAAATCTTGAAACTGATCAACCATCCGAAAGTTAAAAAAAACAAATCGTGAAACCAAACCGATGGCCGATTTAAACGATTTCAAGGTTTTAAATCGTACCATAAACACCCATAGATGTTGAACAATTAAGAGGGTCTACGTTCAAACACCCGAAGCATCGCGCGAGCACCGTTCAGTTGTTAATAATATTGCATTTTTAGTTTACATATATGTTATAATAATAATAATAATAATAATAATAATAATAGTGGTAGTAATAGTAATAGTAATAATAATAATAATAATAGTTTTGAAATAAAGAAATAGTTAAGTTCTTTACGTATTCAATGCAGATCAAGGAATAAAGAAAAAGAGTAGTACTGTGTCATGCATTCATGCCTAATAGAATTATGACGGTGGGATGTGATTGCTGAATAGAGTAGAATTATGAACGGAGTTGGGATGGATTGTGATTAAAATAAAATGAGAAGAAAGAGGGCTTTGGGGGGGGGGGGGGGGGGGGGAGATAGCAGCTTTGGGGTTTCGCACAAAAGGGCTTTTTTAACATTCATACGGCAGACGCACAAAGTTTGGGGCTGCTGTGAGGAGTTCTAATGCAGACACACAAGAATGAAAGGCCACACTCTTTACCATGATGAGGATGCGCGTAAAAACAACCCGTGATCTTCTCTGGGTAAAAGGTTCATGTATCATGATGAATTAATTTCTATTTTGTACTAGATATTGGGATTCGAATTGTTAACCCTTTTACTTATTTGAATTCCAATTGTGGCTTTTTGTGTAAAGGATTTGATTTTATTGCTAGTCATTGTTAATGGCTTCCCACTAGTTAATAGAATTTATTGTGATTAACGAACCTAAAACCTTGAGAAGATTCTTTTTCAAACCAAATTAAAGTTATTTGTTACTTTTAATAATTAATTAAAACTCTAGTGAACTAAAATTGACCACAAATTCCACGTAGAGACGAATCAACTTTAATATACAACTCATTAACACATATGTTTACCGACCAAATGACATTGATCAGATGTATATTCCATTAGGTTGATTTCATTGGTGTTCAAATTCATGGTGATTGAACACATCTTGAACAAAACACTAGTAGGTTTCGCAAGACAATTAGATATCTAACTAGTTTCACAACAGATTCACAAAAACCAGTTTCTAACTTTCGTTAGAAGATCAAAACTACCAAAATAAAATTTCTTAGAAATGCAAACTTTCTCAAGAAGAACACCAACAAAGTAGCAGGACGAACAGAAAAATACATTTTCCAAGAAAACCCCAAAAATCAATCTAATTGACTCTATATCAAACAAATATCTAATCTGAAGATTGTCACACCCTAACCTAAGGCGGAAATGTCGGGGCGTGAGCTGATTGTTCACAGCTCAAATACACTATCATAACATAAAATGACAATATCTATTAAGTTAAATATTTCATAAAAAGTGTACACAATATCCAAACATAAACAAATAATCCAAACAAAAATTTAATATTAATTGTCTTCATTTATTCGCTAAGGTCATTTCTAGATGTTCAAACTTCAATCTTCAAGTCAAACGATAACCTTTATATGCGTAGAAAATACAATAGAGTTTGTTAACATAAAGTTGAGTGAGATTATCACTAGTTTTATGCGTTTAACGCGAGGGTCGAAGTGATTAACGACCAATTCAGCTCAGGAGAACTTGGTTTGATGTACGAGCTGTTGGAAAATCATTTTATAAGTTATGGGGCTGAATTGGTTGTCGGTTGCTCAAACGGGTCGGTACAACGCGCAATTGCGTTTATTGAATAGTTGGTGCGTTGTACTTGCGAGTTACCGACCCATTTGATTCGTGTAGCGTCGTGTGGACTTGTTGGCTGTGATTTTATCATGTTGGGTCTACACGGGGCTGAGTTGGATGTTAATGGCCTAAACGACTCTTAGACGCGCGTGTTAGTGTCACCTAGTGCTTTTGGGGGTAAATTGGGAATTCTTTATTCCCGGGAGTATCTAAGGGTCGTGTTGGTGAATATAAGGCCCCGGGGGCTGTTATGATTGAGTTTGATGAGGTCGAGGTTTTAGGTAACTCGAACCATGTTAGAACATCTCGTAGGATAAACGAGTCCGTTCGATGTCGTTTGTAATGTTTGTATGTAAACCGACAGGTGTTTGAGTTTTTGGATTACTTAGGGGTTATCTAGCTCGTGGTGAATACGTGTCTTGTGTCAGGTGAGTTCATGATGCCCCTTTTTTACTCTTTTAAGATTTTGGGCTAGCATGCACACCTAAGCGATTTTGTTGATGAATTGTTTAAAATTATTTTGGATGGGCTTACTTGTATAGGGTAGGCCTTGAGATGATATTATTGTATGTATGTATGTATTATTGTATGGCAAATATTTGGCGATGTTAGTAGTCGTTATCAACTACGGATGTTACGTATGCCTACTTTGTGTTTGCATACGTTGGATGAGATGTTACGTGTTTGGGTTGTACGTGTGCTCTACCCTGATGTTATTACTTGGATGAGATGTTACGTGTTTGGGTTGTACGTGTGCTCGACCCTGATGTTATTACTTGGATGAAGTATATGTAGGTATATAATTATAAGGATGTTTATATATAATTATAAGTATGTTCATATATACTTACAAGGATGTTTATATATAATTATAAGTATGTTCATATATACTTATAAGGATGTTTATATATAATTATAAGGATGTTTATATATAATTATAAGTATGTTCATATATACCTACAAGGATGTTTATATATAATTATAAGGATGTTCATATATGATTATAAGGATGTTTATATACATATACAATGATGATTACTTATTATTGATGATGGCCTAACTGTTGTAACCCGTTTTATTTTTAAAACTCTAGGAATGATTATGACTATTATTATTTTAGATGTCAATTATTAAAACTTGAACTCACTCAGCTCAAGCTGACTTTGTGTGCATGTTAGTGTGAGTTTCAGGGTAGGAGGAGTATGCGTTTCCACTTGGACGTGCACGAGGCTACTTGGACGGTGGAGGGCATACTTAGTCAGAAGTTTTAATGATGAACACTTTTCTTTTAAAGTTTTATTAAATACATTGAAGTTTGGTTTTGGGCATAATTCCCGGGGTTTGGGAACATGTTTTAATAATTATGATTTTCCGCTAAATTATACTCTGAAATGGTTTTCGAAATGAAATGAATTGTTTTGGGTTTAAGAATTTTGTAAGTTTCGTGTGTGATCCGCAACTGTAGGATTCCCGGGATTCGGGGTCTTACAACGCCCTTCAACCATGGAAATTGATTGAAGGTTATTGACTAGGGAATATGTATGAATGATTTTATAGTTCACAACTAATTACCCGGAAAGCGAACGATTCAACCGTAAAGCGGAGTCAAAGATCGATGTAATAGCAAAGTCAACCTTCGAAGCTTGATTATTCGAGTTTAATGGCTAAAACGATGAAGATGATGAAGGAAAGATGAGGGTGACGGTTGGGAATGCCAATTTAGGGTTAGAGTAAAGTTTGTGGCAGACAATATATGTGTTGTTTATATAGGATACACTAAAACGAACCAATTATGGTTATTTCACTCGTATAAGAAACCGAATATGCTTTTAATGATCATATCGATATAATAATCACTAAAATTCGTTCTTAAGTAAGGGGTAATGAACATGGACATTTACTTGGGCTATACTAGATTTCTTGGGGCTTAAAACGCTCGATATGGTAAAAAAATAAGCGATTTCATGCCAAAAACGAACTAGGAAACAAATAACAAACAAACGATCTACACCGGGGTGTGGCAGCGGCGCGTGGCCACCCTAGGGGCGTGCCTCCGCGCAGAACTCCAACCATGGGAAGGAAGATGTTTGATATTTTGGCAATATAGATCGTTGTAGTTTATAAAATGCTTAAATAGTGATATTTTTAAAGTTAAAACTAGGAGTGAACCGTTTTAAGAACATGAGGGGCGTAAAATATAAAATACAAATCTTAAATACTCATAAATGCTTGATAATATTATTGATAAAGATCGGAATAATGTTTGTAAATCGATAAACGAAAACAAATACGAATACGGAAACCCGAAATGTTACAGTCTCCCCTACTTTAGGGAATTCCGTCCCGAAATTAAGGAAAACTAAAAAATAATCGCTTTTGAAAATAATTAAACTCTTAAGGAAAATATCATAGCATAGAACCTCTAATAATCGGAACAACCCTCCAAATGACAATACGTTAAGGGCACTTATACATAGGATGTACCAATGGCGTACCCACCATGTCCTTATCATCTTAACATTTGTACCGTTACTCAAACTACTTTAGGTTCTAGGCTATGACACACAATTATACGTATTATGATTTCCATGCGAGGACTTGGATAATTATGTTCCGGGCCATAATTACTCTGTCGGATGGCTCGCATAATCATGTGGGTTATAAAAACATTGAAAACCATTACTTTGAAAGAAGGAAAACGTTTTGATAATTTTAAATGTAAATCCAAAAAAAAAATGTTCAATGCATGAAACACATCTAAAAATAAACGTCCGAGTTTGCTTAATAAAACAGTATAATTTCTAAATCATCTTTTGCTTATAAAAGTAGAATCTTTGAAGATTGAAAGAAAACGAATTTCTTGAGGTAGATGCTATTATGAATCGTGATGAATGAGAATAAGAGAATACGATAAAGGTACAAGATCATAAGAAATTAACCTTGATAAAAGAAACTTCATTCATAAGATGAAACGTGCCAAAATAGTTCAACTAAAAATTATGCAATACCACAAATAACTAAAGAGTCGATACAATTCATAAACAGAAAAGACAAGATAACTTAAGACAGAAGTAACAAAAGCAGCAAAGTCTCCAGAGTCTTCGAGATGCTTCAGTTACGGTTGACTTGATTCACTTGACGTGGAGCACTTGAGGTAGTTGGATCCATAATAACTTGAGCAGTCGAGGTGGATGGATTTGTGAGTGAGCATATACGGATCTAGATCTATGATGACATCGTGTTATTCATTGATAGATTGATACGATTAGATTGAATACAGTTAGTGTGTGAACTGTGTGTATTGAGAGAATATTTTGACAGACTAACGAGGCAATTGCGTGATAAAATAAGAACTTTTTGCATTAATGAAAATGTTTACAGTATATATAGACGAAGACACGTTCGTTAACTTAACCCTTAACGAATGTGTCATTCGTTACATTAATACTAACGAATGAACATCCTGATTCGTCATACATTAAATCCTAACGAATGCCCTTCATTCATTGTCACATTCGTTAAACACGGTTAACGAATGTGGCTTACAAACATAACGAATGTAGCTTATTCGTTACATGGAAACGAATAGCTTTACATTAGAGCGAATGGGCATATTTATCAAAATATCCGTTACATTATCAAGTAATATAATAATAAACTAATAAAGACCGAGACGTCCAAAACGTGTATCACAAACACCCCCTCCTCTCGAGCTCTTTATACTTTATTTCTGGAACATCTTTATCTTCCAGTCATTGCAACTGTGTATCTTGAATGCATAACAGACACGAACAACCCGCTGAAACTGCATTGCAGGATCGTAGTCGCTTATAGTAGCAAATCTGATCTGACTATGAAATAATGCGTCGTTGTCAGACTCAGATAATTTAACTAGCCACATCGGATCGATCACACGGATAAACCTCGTGTTAGATCCAGTATCCAATACAATAACTGCTTCACCCGTTTGATTGTCATAATACCATCTGTTGAACGTGGTGAACATCGGTGCCCTCTTCATAGTCTTCGGCGTCTTAACCTGCAAAACCATTTTTCTCTAGCCAGTGCGAGGATCGATGTCATCGATATATTTGTGTGTCGGCACTTACGGCTTGAATAATTTGAAACCAAATCTGGTTTCATGTAGCAGATGAGCATAGAACCACTTAGCCCATTGATCTTTTCCTCGATTCACAAATGGTCGGTTGGCTAGTGTTCTCACATCCCATTTCAGCATAGATAAAATATCATGTGGACGCTTGAAATAATAAATACCATGTTCCCATTTAACGATATATACCTTAAGTTCTGCATCAAACTGCCATGCAACAAAATCACCCTTCACATCTTTTACGGTCTTGTACCTTTTCATTTGGTATGCAGATGCTCGGACCATTGCTAATCTGTTCCTCCTGTTCATGATACCAAAATGTCTGGATCATCTTATTCGTACGTTTCACATCCTGTCCAAACATACCATTCAAAGCACGTTTACGTTTCTTCTTTTTCTCAGACAAGTGACTGGTCTCAGCTGCCTTATTCCACTTCTCTATTTCTTCGCGAAGACGTTGCTCTGTTGCATCAAAATGTTATGTTGTGAAGAATGGAATACCTGAATCGTTGTTATTATCAGCATAAAGATCAGGATACTCCTCAATAGTTACATCTGCCACTTCTAGCTCTTCATACTCAGGCACATTCCCTCGCGGAATGCCTGGATTTGTAATTTATTCAAAATCTATTTCCACCTCAACTGTCCTACCAAGTTCCTCGACCCCATCTTCATTCAAATCTAGAAGCAGGGCAATTTGTTCTTTAGTTAGCGAATGATCAACAAACTCACCCTCTTCGATCTCATCAGCATTTACCATACTATAAACAATCCCATCCATACCCACAAACAAAATCATATTTTCCGGTATGACATCAATCGGTTTAGCTCAAGTATAGTCCTTGTATGGCACAATCTGCAACTTATTTCCCCCACTACCACCACCAGTACTCGTTCCACCAGCTTGATTAACTACCGGCGGTGTACTACCGCCTGGTTGCTGATCACCAACACCCCCTTCATCCAGATCATCTTCATCGTTCCTTAACTTTTCAACTCATCATATTTGCAATTAAGTTGGAGGATGATCTCATCTTGTTTATCTAATCTCCCCCCCCCTGAGCAGCAACTAGGGCTTTTAATTCCCTATTTTCTCTCTGAATGAATTGAATGTGCCTAAACATATTCCGCTGCGCCAGCTCATGAGCTGTTCCGTCTGCTTGCATCTGTGTTTGTTGTAGATGCAACATATTTAGTAAGTGAAACCACTGAGCTTGGGAGGACATACCATAAATGTTCGGATGCACAGGTTGCATAGGACCCTAAGGACGATTAAAAGTCATAAACGAATGCTCAGGTCTGTGCAATGCAATAGGAGTGACTGGAGTAGCAGGAGTAGTCGATTGAGGACTAGGCATGCGTGCCAATACATTCTGCAAAACGTTCCCAAAGCACGGATCTGACATAGATGTAGTCATCAAAGTCATGGTCGGAGGTACTGGAGATATTGGCATCTGAACTGGAGTCGGAGATCGAGTAACTAGAGGAGGAGATCTCGGAATACTCTGAGGAATAGGAGAAGTAGGAATAGGATTTGGAATAGATACAGGTGGATACGGTCTTTCAAACGGTTAACTCGGTATCTCAATACCCAAACCTCGTCTCACCCTTTGCTTCTTTGGTTTCTATCCCTTTTCCACCATCGGTTCTTTACCTTTACGCTTGCGTTTCTGATCATAACTTAACTTTGAACTCGGCCCTTGACCACCATCACCACCATCACCACCCTCACGCTCAGAATCCGAATTGTCATGAGCCCAACGATCATTGGATGGCTCTTCATAGTCAATATTGGCAAGATGGCCAATCAAACGCTTATACCTCGGTCGATCTTGAATACTTTGACCATGGTAAGATTGTAATCGTCTCATAGTCTCAGCATTCATATGTTCTAACTTCAATACATCAGCTGGATATTTGACTAATGTAGGCTGGAGATCATTAATCATCATCTGCAAGAATCTCGGATACATTAAAAACTTGTGTCTGCTTGTAAGATTCTCCTTTAAGTGATAGAAAACCAGTTCAGAGTAACGGTTTGTTGAGCACCGAAACAACAAAAGCAGATTGCAGCATGACTCGACATTCATCAAATCCTCCTTTTCGTCCACCGAGACAATGTATCAGTACATGCAACAAATACTTGTACTGCTCACACAAATTTGCCTTGTTATACATAGACCTTCCCAAGTCTCCATTATAGCTAACCCTTCCGAACATCCCACGTATTAAACTATTATCCAATTCATATCGGTCATCCATAGTGTCAACAAATCCCAATACATCTCTAATAACTCCCACATCGATCACCACACGTTTCCCTTGAATGACAGCTTCTATCTGGTACTCGGCTTCATTAAACCAAGCGGTATCCCAAAACGCTCGTATAATGCTTTGGTAAACCAAAGTCTGTGTCGAGATAGCCTTGTAGATCCTGGAACATTTCAAGAAATTAATCATTCCTCTGTAAATAGGTGAATCTTCAAAATTATCGTTTAAAAAGGCACAGATATTGTGACTTTTATTCCACGATAACTGATGTGTTGTAAAACACACGCATTTTCCACACCTTTTATCCACGTTATTATATTATATGTTATGTATTTTAACTCGTTTTAGATAGGTTTTACATAATTTTATTGATGTTGTAGGTTATGGGTGGAAAGGAAGAAAAAACCGAGCTTTTCAGAGAGCTTAATGGACTTTTACACAAACAATTTCAAGACAAAGCTCAAGGCCCGGCCCGGTTGCATATTGGAAAAGCCCAAGACCATATGATATTATAACATAAAAAAATTAAAAAAACCCTAACTTGGGCAGCCTACCAGCGATCGCAGCAGCAGGAGCAGGAGGGAACCAAGAGAAAAACTTTTTTCGGCTTAGGGTTTGAAGGTTTTGTCGGCTAGGGAAGGAAGAAGACACAAGAACCAAGCCTCGGGATCATTCACCACTGTTTTTTTACAGCCGAGAGCAGCCCCGGAACATCTCATATCCTTACATCTTTTTCATTGTTCATACACTTTTAGTTTCTTGCTTAATTGTTGAATTGTTTTGCAATTACTTGCGAGATTGAATTGTTTATGATTAGAATTGATTGTTGGACGATTGTTAAGATGATTGGTATGAGTTTTATGGTGTTTTTATTGAGTATATGCTGCTGTCCAAATATGATCATAGGCTAATCTTGTTAGTTCTACCTAGGAATGATGTTAATTGTTAGTGTTTGATGAGTTTTATGGATTGTTAGATTGATAGACATGATTTGTTAATGTAAAGTTTGATTTAGACATGAAATAGGTCGTTTTTAGTGGCTGGAAATTTTGGTGATTCATTGCATAAACCCTGTGTGTCGGTTGATTAGTTTTGTATTGATTGATCGGTGCATTGTTTGATTCTAGACTTTGTGTTAAGGGTTTGTTTGCGGTAGGTACCACCGTAGGGTTTTGTTGCATGATTTATTGGATTAAGTACAGCGGTTAGACACCTTCTTTGAGACCGAGAGGTGATAGGAAGTTAGGGTTGTCTCATTGCCTTTGCATGCTAGAATAAGAATTGCGCGAGAGCGAGTTTGTTTCTTGTCAGGTTTAGGTGTTTTGAGCGACTAGTTGATCTATTTTGGTTTAAGTTGAATTGTTCCTCTATCCTTGGTTGTGTAGTATTCATTGCCATTAGGGTCGAGTGTTGGTGAGACCGAGAGGTGAGTCAACAATAGAACACGTTAACGATTGTTTCTCGGTTTGGTCGTTTTAGGCGATTTTGAGTAGTTTAGGCTTGTTGAGTGAGACCGAGAGGTGATCCAGTGAGCCCGAGCGATCCTTAGTCGTGTCATCTTTAGGGACCGGTGTCTTGAAGTCATCCAATCCATTAGCTTGTTAGGCCTACAGTTTGATTCAAACCTAGGTAGACGTTTTTCTCCATCCTAAGTTACCACAGTTAGTTCCCCGTTCAGTTTTCTATTTTAGGCAACTTTTGTCAGTCAGTCTAGTTAGTTCAGTTAAGTTAAAAGAATTCAAAAATCAATTAAATATTATTCTTAAGTAGGTCTTGTCTAGGGTTAGTGATCGTTAGCGGCTTGCGTGTCCACGTGTTCGATACTTGGACTTCCTTGGTCTATACTACTTGCGATCGGTACACTTACCGGTTGTGTGTGGTTTTAGGATTTTCGTTTTAATATTAAATACTAGTTGTGAGGGTCATTGCTATAGCGTTATTAGACACACATCAAGTTTTTGGCGCCGTTGCCGGGGACACGGTTTTAGGCGTTTTGAGAGCAATCCGAGTTAGGACTTACCTTTTGTGCTACTTGTAATTATTTTTGTTTTATTTTACTTATTGGAATATTTTAGATAATCTTATTTCTAATTATAGTTTTTATGCGACAGACTAGATCTCGTGGACCACCCGACACTGAAGCATTTCCCGAGCCAGAGAGAGTTTCGTGAGAGACGTCGTCCCATTTCACCCTCATCCACTTCTTCATCTGTTGACTATGACGATAGGGATAGGATCGTGGGCGACATTCCACCACCGAGGAGGACAGTTGCGGACCGTGCCCGACCAGCCAATGCTGGCGCGAGATCCAGCATCGCACCACCCGCTATTGGAGTTGCTACGAACTGGCAGATCCCGTCGAACATTCTAAATACCATTGCTCATTCTACTCAGTTTCACGGGTTGCTTCACAAGAACCCGCGCTCTCATCTCACTCGCATCGTGCGTATCTGCGACACTTTCCATCTTGCGGGCATTTTCGAAGACGTCGTTAAGCTCCGCGTCTTTCCGTTTTCACTCGCTGATCAAACAGTATGTGGCTCGAGTCCCTCCCTCAAGGCTCTATAGCTACTTAGGCTGCCATGCAGACCCAATTTCTTGAAAAATGCGATCCTTCGGCTAAGGCCGCTCGTTTGCGTAACCAGATACATTCTTTTCAGATGGAGGACACCGAGAGTTTCTACGAGACCTGGGAGAGATTTAAGAATCTATTAGCGTTGTGCCCGAACCACGGCTTGCAAGATTGGGTGTTAGTCGAGAAATTTTATAATGGAGTGACGTACGCGACGCAAAGTATGCTCGACACGGCGGCGGGAGGAAATCTGTGGACGACTAAGGACCCTGATGAGTGTATCGCTTTATTTAACGGGTTAGCTATGAGTGGATACCAGAGACCACCCGCCAGAGGAGGTAAGACCGTCGACTCCATATCACGAGGTTGTATTCGGTGGACACGACCACCGCACTCACGGCACAGGTAGAGGCGTTGGCGAAGATGGTGAAGGACATGCAGACGAAGAGCAAATTGTGTGAGATCTGCAGAGGTGGGCATGATACCGTTCAGTGTCCAGTCAGTTCGCAGGAGGAGGCCGTAGACTTCATAGGAAACCCAAACCGAAATCCAAATTCTTTCAATTCTTATAATTCGGGATGGAGAGGCAATCAGAACTCCAACTGGAGGAGCGGCAACCAGCCCGCTTTTCAGCAATGTCAGAGTTTATTTCAGGAAGCCGGCGAGGGAGCGAGTAGTGGGAAGAAGAAACCCACTTTGGAGGAGATGATGGCGCAACAGACGCAGATGTTGTCACAGCTTGTGACGCGTGAGGATTCCCGACACAAGGAGACGCAGGAGAAGTTTCGAGAGCAAGAGCAGTTCATGAGGAATCAAGGAGCGTCAATTCAGAGTCTCGAGCGGTAGATGGGGGAGATAGCTAGTCGATTGAACGAGAGGCCGCAGGGTTCACTACCGAGTAACACCGAGCAGAACCCGAAGGGATTCGCTAAAGATGTGACAACGAGGAGCGGTGCAGGGGCACGAGAGGAGCCTGGGATTCAGCAGAGAGGAGTCGTCGAGGAGTCTGCAGTAGTTGTAGAGGAGCAGGTGGATGAGGAGATTCAGATGGAGTCTCCACCGGCCCAGGTGCATCAGAGGAGTAGCCCAGGGAGTTCAGCACAGGCCGAGAGACAGCAGCTACCGAGCGAGCCACCCAGAGTCTACAAGCCTAGAGTACCATACCTCGGGAGACTCCGTAGAGATAGAGATGAGGAGCAGAATTCTAAATTTCTTGATCTTTTAAAGCAACTTCATCTTAACATTCCGTTCCTTGAGGCATTTACTCAGATGCCTAAACACACGAAGTTCCTCAAGGATATCCTTTCGAATAAGGAGAAGCTTGCTGAGGTCGCTTCCATCCCATTGAGTGCATCTTGAGTGATGATACGGTTATTCATGCGCTGGCCGATCTCGGTGCCAGTATTAATCTCATGCCGTATTCCGTGTATCGCAAGCTGGGTTTACGCGAACCGAGGCCTACCAGGATGAGTATCCAGCTTGCTGATCGTTCTGTGAAATACCCTCGAGAGGTGGTCGAGAACATGCTTGTTCGTGTCGACAAGTTCATCTTCCCAGTGGATTTTGGCATTCTGGACATGAACGATGATGATAGTTTACCGCTTATTCTTGGCCGACCATTCCTTGCCACTGCACAGGTGTTGATCGACGTCTGCGAAGGTATGTTGATTTTGAGAGTTGGGGATGAGAACGTCACCTTTGACGTTCGACAGTCACTGAAACACCCCAAGTCTGCTGATGACTCCCTGTACTTTATCGATACCATCATGGAGCATGTTGGGGAGTTTTTTAGCAAGATCTGTGTAGGATCTGCCTCCGACACTCAGATTCTTGATAGGGACATTCCGGATATTGAGATGGTTGCCATGACCGATCAGTCAACGGAAGATTACGCCGAGTCACAGCACCCTGAGTCTGAAGTGTCTGCTGGGATCGTACGTAACGATCCGATGGACCGACCTTCTATCGAGAGCCCCCCTCCTTCCTTAGAGCTTAAGGATTTACCTGCTCATCTGGAGTACACGTTTTTGGACGAGGAGAGGAAGTTGCCGGTTATTGTCGCATCTGCTTTGACGGAGGTCGAGAGAGAGAGACTGTTGAGGGTGCTTCGAGAGCACAAGGAGGCCATTGCATGGAAGATTATCGACATCAAGGGTATCAACCCTTCGTTTTGCACGCATAAAATCCTCATGGAGGATAATTATAGAACTGTCGTTCAGCCGCAGCGGCGGCTTAATCCGAAGATGCAAGAGGTCGTGAAGAAGGAGATCATCAAAATTCTTGATGCGGGGATCATTTTCCCCATTTCTGATAGTTCGTGGGTTAGTCCAGTCCAAGTGGTTCCTAAAAAGGGTGGCATGACTGTCGTCACCAATGAGAGGAACGAGCTCATTCCCACTAGGAGTATGACCGGTTAGAGAGTCTGCATTGATTACCGCAGACTGAATGATGCCACGAGGAAAGACCACTTTCCTCTACCTTTCATTGATCAGATGTTGGAGCGTTTGGCAGGTCAGCAGTACTACTGCTTCTTAGATGGGTTCTCCGGGTACTTTCAGATTCCTATTGCTCTCAATGACCAGGAGAAAACCACGTTTACCTGCCCATACGGTACGTTTGCCTATCGACGTATGCCGTTCGAACTGTGTAACGCTCCAGCCACATTTCAGAGGTGCATGGTGGCTATATTTCATGACATGATCGAGGACTCTATGGAGGTGTTCATGGACGATTTTTTTGTTTTTGGGAGCTCTTTTGATTAGTGTCTCTCCAACCTTGAGAGGATGTTGGCCCGATGCGTTGACACCAACCTAGTTCTTAACTGGGAGAAGTGTCACTTCATGGTATGCGAGGGCATCATTTTGGGGCATCGTATTCGAGTGCGGGGATAGAGGTCGACCGAGCGAAGGTCGATACCATCTCTAATCTTTCCCCGCCCACTTCCGTGAGATCCATCCGGAGTTTTCTGGGTCATGCTGGGTTCTATCGCCGGTTCATTAAAGATTTTTTTAAGATTGCGAGACCCATGACCAAACTCTTGGAGAAGGATGTCCCGTTTGTGTTTTCTGAGCAGTGTGTCAAGGCGTTTGATCTTTTAATAGACAAACTCGTTAACTCGTTAACGCCCCGATATATATATATATATATATATATATATATATATATATATATATATATATATAAAATAAATAAGAACAGTCCCATTAAACCCGCACGTAATGTATGGTAACCGAACGGTTTAGACTCACCAATCGTGTGTCGGTAGGCTCAGCCTCTGAGAATGAAAGGGCGGTTTGGTTGTTGACCTAATTGAACCTTTTAAATGGCCTGACTATAGTGGGAAACACCTTAAGGGTTTTGTTTGTTTAACTAAGCTCGTGACAGGACTGGAATGAAAAGTCGGGTCATACTCAAGCCTCGAGTCACATGATCGTCTATTTATATTAGCTGTTTTATCTTTTGTTTTTATTTATATTCAGGCAAAGCCATGTACTTTCAGTATTCAAAAAAAAATGCAAAAAGCCAAAAGGCAGAAAAAAAATAAAAATAAAAGAGATGCATTTTTAATTGCGTGCACTTGAAAGAGAGCTAGAGTTTATAGTTTGTATATGAGTCGAAATGTTTTAATCATGTGGCAATAGTTTTAAGTCAAAGTTGGAGTGGCTCGGCCCGGTAAAACCATAATGGAATTGGTGAAGTGGCAGTAGGGCTTTTAGGTGTGGGTTCCACTTAGTCATACAAATTAATAGAATTGTCACGCCTTATTTGCCTCGGTAAGTATTAGGGGCATGGGTTTAAAGTGGACAGCAATACAGGCAATCGACCTGATCTAGCTTATTAGGTGAAAGTTGGAAGAAATATTTGGGTAATGGGTCACTTGTTCTAATACTTTAAAAAGAAAAAAATATATATATAATAATAATAAATAAATAAAACCAAGAGTTGTCGGTTGAACTCGGATATGATCCTGTGTAGTATTCTTTTTTAGGGACGAAAAAGTCTTAAGTGTGGGGATATTTGATGTGTTGTAAAACACACGCATTTTCCGCACCTTTTATCCACGTTATTATATTATATTCTATGTATTTTAACTTGTTTTAGATAGGTTTTACATAAATTTATTCAGGTTATAGGTTATGGGTGGAAAGGAAGAAAAAACTGAGCTTTTCGGAGAGCTTAATGGACTTTTACGCATACAATTTCAAGACAAAGCTCAAGGCCCAGCCCGGTTGCATATTGGAAACCCAAGATCATATGATATTATAACATAAAAAAATTAAAAAAACCCTAACTTGGGCAGCCTGCCAGCGATCGCAGCAGCAGGAGCAGGAGGGAACCAAGAGAAAAACTTTTTTCGGCTTAGGGTTTGAAGGTTTTGTCGGCTAGGGAAGGAAGAAGATGCAAGAACCAAGCCTCGGGATCATTCACCACTGTTTTTTTACAGCCGAGAGCAGCCCCGGAACATCTCATATCCTTACATCTTTTTCATTGTTCATACACTTTTAGTTTCTTGCTTAATTGTTGAATTGTTTTGCAATTAATTGAGAGATTGAATTGTTTATGATTATAATTGATTGTTGGACGATTTTTAAGATGATTGGTATGAGTTTTATGGTGTTTTTATTGAGTATATGCTGCTGTCCAAATATGATCATAGGCTAATCTTGTTAGTTCTACCTAGGAATGATGTTAATTGTTAGTGTTTGATGAGTTTTATAGATTGTTTGATTGATAGACTTGATTTGTTAGTGTAAAGTTTGATTTAGACATGAAATAGGTTGTGTTTAGTGGCTGGAAATTTTGGTGATTCATTGCATAAACCTCGTGTGTCGGTTGATTAGTTTTGTATTGATTGATCGGTGCATTGTTTGTGTTTAGGGTTTGTTTGCGGTAGGTACCACCGTAGGGTTTTGTTGCATGATTTAATGGATTAAGTACAGCATTTAGACACCTTCTTTGAGACCGAGAAGTGATAGGAAATTATGGTTGTCTCATTGCCTTTGCATGCTAGAATAAGGATTGCGCGAGAGCCAGTTCGTTTCTTGTCAGGTTTAGGTGTTTTGAGCGACTAGTTGATCTATTTTGGTTTAAGTTGAATTGTTCCTCTATCCTTGGTTGTGTAGTATTCATTTCCATTAGGGATATAATAGAAAAGAACTGTCTTTTCTGTATACTTTCCCCGGTTCCGCTGCTACCGCGGGCTTTACGGGTCGAGTGTTGGTGAGACCGAGATGTGAGTCAACATTAGAACACGTTAACGATTGTTTCTCGGTTTGGTCGTTTTAGGCGATTTTGAGTAGTTTAGGCTTGTTGAGTGAGACCCGAGAGGTGATCTAGTGAGCCCGAGCGATCCTTAGTCGTGTCATCTTTAGGGACCGGTGTCTTGAAGTCATCCAATCCATTAGCTTGTTAGGCCTACAGTTTGATTCAAACCTAGGTAGACGTTTTTCTCCATCCTAAGTTACCACAGTTAGTTCCCCGTTCAGTTTTCTATTTTAGGCAACTTTTGTCAGTCAGTCTAGTTAGTTCAGTTAAGTTAAAAGAATTCAAAAATCAATTAAATATTATTCTTAGATAGGTCTTGTCTAGGGTTAGTGATCGTTAGCGTCTTACGTGTCCACGTATTCGATACTCGGACTTCCTAGGTCTATACTACTTGCGATCGGTACACTTGCTGGTGTGTGTGGTTTTAGGATTTTCGTTTTAATATTAAAGCTTAGTTGTGAGGGTCATTGCTATAGTGTTATTAGACACACATCATTAACAGAACATGAGCTTGCTCGGGATCAACAGCTTGTTGTGTAGCTTGAACCTCTGGTTGTTGTTTTGGGTTAACCTCTGGTTGTTGTTCGGGAGCTGGGTTTTGAACAATCTCGTCAGCCATTCTGTTTACCCTTAATAATTTTATGCGAATCGAGGTCATTCCTTCAAATTTGAACTAGCGAATGGCCTTATTCTTTAAATTGAAAGAACCTTATTCGTTAACTACATAACCAATTAGATCTATATTCGTTATCAAATCAACGAATGATACCTTAACACACTATATTCGTCATATAATGAATCATTATTAATTTATTCCATTCATTAACTGTTTACACGAATGTCTTTCATTCGTTATGCACAACGGAAGCAAATGACTTTCATAACGAATAAAATCATTCGTTATGTATAAATAACGAAAGGCTTGACATTCGTTAAACCAATGTTAACGAATCACCAAAACACCATTAACGAATGAGATTAATTCTCATTAGTGATTTAAATAATCATTTTAAAAACCAATTAGGGTTTTGTAAAAGAATTAAATAATCAATTAAAAACCAATTAGCTTTTAAATTTCATACTTTAAAATACCCGATCCATCAAAGATCGGTAATGTTTAACTTAAACGGATTTTTACATTAAAAACCAACTGTTACAAGTTGAGAATACATTAAGCACGAATTAACATAAAATTTGGGGTAACAACCTTTTTTCTTTTTGTTTTGAATTATTCACCAGCTCGATAAATAAAAAATAAAGCAGAAAAAGTAAAATATTTTTGGATTTTGGAAATTTTAAACCAAAATAAAATGTAGTAAATGTAAAACAGTAACTAACAAACATCTATCAAAGCAGTACATATTTTTGTGAGTTTGAGCAGGGAATCATATTGACTAAGAAATCTCTGAGTATCGTTTCAATTTCGATATTATTGTACACATAACCCAGAGATGATTGCTGATATAGTTATCTTCTTAAACCGTAAACAGACTCTTCGGAAACCTTACAATAATTATTAAGATTCAATTAGGCACGAAATTCATGTGGACCCCACTTATCCGATATAATAAGTCTCTCTCTTATACAATGAATTTTCACATGTATGTTTTTCTTATGGCTTAAACTTTTGATATACTGTGACTCATGCAAAAATAAAAAAGAGAAAATATTGAAGAATGTTAAAATTTTATCTTAAGATCGGTATTACTACACGCAGATAATGTTCCATTTTAACAAAATAAAAAGATAAAAATAATCAGAAGTTGCATAAAATCTCGACTCTCAATTCGGATAATCCCTTATCATTGCGCGGAGAAAGTCCAAGATTTTGTACTAAACACCAAGAAATAAAGCAGAATACTCAAATACTAACCCTCAGGTCGGATAATCTTATTGCGCAGAAGAGGATCCAATATTTGAATAAAAATAAAGAAAAAATGAAGTTGAATTTCTTTGCAAAATGAAAGATAAAGCAAAGCAGAATTTTCTTCAAAAATGAACGCATGCACAAAGAAAAATCTTTTTGACTTTTTGGACTTTAAATCACATATAATATCACACTTCAAAGTGTTGTACCACTAAATTCGGTATTTTTTATATTTATATCTTTCGGTTCCTTTTTAGTCTGTTAGGCCTATCATTGCATATCATATTACTGGCCTTACGTATTTTTAATCTAATTTATTCACGTACTAGATCAAACCCGTCAATGCACTATCATTTTTCCTTTTTGCTCAAAAACTCATTTTGAGGAGCATTTTTCAATGTTTTCGAATTTTTCAATATTTGAATGTTTTTGGAGTGTTTAATTTTTCTGTACAAACTAAAAACCACAATATTTTTGGATTTTTATATTTTTCTCCCCCTAAAAACGACAAATAGAATAAAAATAAGAGAAATGAAAAGAAAATGATTCAACCGAGCTGTTAAATATCAGTTAATCTTTTTAAACCGTTTATACCAAGTAAATATTGAAAACGTGTTTTATCGAACGCCTTGGTATAAAGATCAGCCTTTTGAAAATCCGTATGTATTTTTTCAATATTAATTAATTTCTTTTCAAAGCAATCATGTATAAAGTGATATCGAATTTCAATATGTTTAGTTTTTGAATGTTGAACCGGATTTTTGGTGATAGAAATAGCGTCCGAATTATCAATATAAATGTGAGTAGTAAGAAACTTCAAAACATAGCCCCGTAGATGCTGCTGGATCCAGAGAACCTGTGAACAGCAACTCGAGGCCGCCACATACTCCGCTTCGGCTATTGAAGTTAAGACCGTTGTCTGCTTCTTACACTACCAGGAAACAAGCCGGTTTCCTAAGAATTGACAACCCGCTGTTGTAGACTTGAAGTTGATTTTGCATCCTCCGTAGTACGAATCAGTATAAGCCGTGAGATCAAACTTATCGTCCTTGGGGTACCATAACCCAATGTCGGGATTTCCCCATAGATAATGTAAGATGCGCTTAACAGCCGCCAAATGTGTCACTCGGGGACTCGATTGGTACCTGGCACATAAACAAACAGCAAACATAATCAGGACATGATGCAGTCGGAGAACCAATCATCGCTCGATATTGGGTCGGATCAACAGTATCCTCCAATTCATCCGGTGATAAATTGTGACCCACAGGAAGAGGTGTCGAAGGGATTTTGCCGTCAGATATCTTGAATCGGCTCAAGACATCGTTCACATATTTGGTCTGATGGATGAAGATCCCAGAATCAGACTGGTGAACTTGCAATCCCAAGAAGAAGCTCATCTCCCCCATCGAACTCATCTCGAATTTGATTTGCATCGTATTCTCAAAGTCTTTGCATAAGCTGTCGTTTGTCGAACCAAATATAATATCGTCGGCATAAATTTGGACGAGGAGCAGATTATCACCAACGTTCTTGTAAAATAAGGTACAGTCCACAGTTCCCCTCTTGAACCCACTATCAATCAAATGGTCAGTCAACATACTATACCAGCCTCTCGGGGCCTGGTGTAAACCATATAGAGCCTTGTTCAAACGATAAACACGCTCATGATAATCTGGATCTTTAAAGCCGGGAGGCTACTTCACATACACTTCTTCATGAATTTCTCCATTTAAGAACGCCGTTTTAATATCCATCTGATAAACTTTAAAGTTCTTGAAAGCTGCATAGGCTAGAAATATGCGTATAGCTTCCAGTCTTGCCACCGGAGCATACACTTCAGTGTAGTCAATGCCTTCTTGTTGATAATATCCTAACACAACCAATCGTGCCTTGTTTCTCACGATAACCCCACGGTCGTCCTTCTTACACTTATAAACTGTTAGGGTATATTTTGTGGTTTATGCTTGGTATTGTTAGACATAGATTGGGCTTAGTTGGGCATTTATATGTAAACCAAAATCTATTGATTTCGGTGGGCTTTACTTTGTGTTGGGCCTAGGTTGGTAGTCTATATATATGGTGTATGTAAATCATTGTAGTGTTGGTCGTCAGTTGTGGTTGTGCGTTCATTATCATTCAACTGTGTAAGTTAAGGGCTTAGGCACCCGACGTATAATATACGTGTGTTTTGAAGCTTCTTTGTTTGTTTTGCTTGTGTTCATGGTTGCTTTATTGAATCGGCTTGGTGATTAGTTTCCGCCTAATCATCGAGTATATTGATATCACATTGAAAGATCCGTCACGGGACTTACAATTGGTATCAGAGCCTATAGACCTATTCTAGGTTCGGTTAAGGTGATATCAAGGATTCTACTGGCGACTCACGGGTGTGTATTGGTTGAGGATTTCTGGATCTTGAAGAAGAACTGGTCGTCGTGTTCTTTGGGCTGCTGTGAGTTTCGTGAAAAGATTTGGTTGAATCTTGAGTTTAATTCAAATGCCATTATTCTCGGGATTTGATTATATCTTCTAAGATTACCATATCTTGTGTTTTTAAATAGTTCTCGGGATATTTTCAAGGTTCTCGAGAAGATTTTGGAGTTTTCGGAAAAGATTGGGTAAATCTTCAAGTTTAAATTCAAATCCTTTCATTCTCGGGATTTGACTAAATCTTCAAAGATTACCATATCAAGAGCTTTGATAGTTTTCGGCTTATTTTTTGAGTTCTCGGGCAGATTTGATAGTTCTTGGTCAATAATCATAGTTCTCGGTTAAGTATCAGATTTCTCGGTCAATAATCAAAGTTCTCGGCCACTGTTCAAGGTTTTCGGTCAAATTTCAACATTCTGTCTAGTTTTGATTATTCTCGGTCAAGTTTCAGGGTTCTCGGCTACTGTTCAAGTGGAATTCTGATTAATTAGGCCAGTCATCTGAGGTAACTTCATGGCTTTCACCTTTTTCAGCTCATCTAAGGTAAGTTCTGAACTGTGTTTTAAATCCTGTATTAATAAGGTAAATTTATATAAGATTCACATTAGTAATCTGCTTAGAGAAATGGAGGGAATTAAACATGACAATGCTAACCTTAAGAAACTGGAAAAGGCATTAAAAGAGAAAATAGAGGCACAACAAAAAGATTTTTCAAAACTCCAATCTGATTTCAGCATAAAATGTTGTCACCACCTAGATGCTAAAAAGAAAATATCTGAACTAACCGCTGAGTTAGATGCGTCCAAGTTGGAGATAGCTAAATTAACTAATAAATTTGAAAATGCTGAATTCAACTTTAAGAAATTTGATGTCTCTAGCGTTGTCGTCGAATCAATGATAGAAAACCAGTTAAAATGGAAAGAGAATAAGGGATGTAGGTATTGGGTACAACATGGTTCCCCCTCCATATAATGATAACTATACTGGGCTTCCTCTTACTAAAGAAGAGGAAGAAAAAGAAAAATGTATGCAGTATGGTAAGTCAACTGCAACTTACAAAGGTATGGTTGGTTCAGTCACGGCAACTGAATCAACATCCGGGGTGAATGATTCTAATGTGTTTACTTCATGTGCAGATGAAGTAATAGTTAAGGATTGGGCTGATGAGGATGATGATACGCCTATTGATTCTCATGTTTTTTTAAATTTGCCTGTTTTGAACTCTATTACTTCTGATGCTTGTCTGAGCTTTGTTTTAAAAAGAAAAGAGAATTATGTGGCTGATATTTCTAAAACTTCTAAAAACAGTGATCTGCTTTCAAATAAACTTGATAAAAATAAAAATTTGCGTAAATATTTGTTACCCAAGTTTGTTAAAAAAGGAAGTTCATGTACTCACAATTGTGAGATATCCAGTGCTAAGTCCAAGGGTGGACAAACAGGCCCACACAATAGAGCAAGACCAGGAATCGACCACGACGTTTTTTCGTTAAAAGGCAAACTTGTTTCAACTGTGGCATTCCAGGTCACATTGCTAGAAATTATTCACGTCTCCCCTATGTTCCATATTATAAACGCCATCAAAGGACTATGCCTCAAAATGCCTATAAGAATTTTAACTCATATAAAACAAGGTATTATAAGGCAAAGTCCTCTGACGGTGATTGGAGGAGAAACAAGGCTAGCAGGTCAAGTTCCCATCAGACTAAGCCTAATTAGGTTCAAAAGCGGAACGAAAACTCGATTTCGGCTACAAGACCCAAGTGGGCCTCAGAATCGAAATCGTTTAGAAGGTCAAAGTCAAATGTGTATTCCGTTCGCAAACCGGAGACGAAGCCAACCGTCTGTACAAACAATAAAGTTTTAAAACCTAAATACAGATGGTTGCCTAAGTCTTCGGTGACCAAGTCATCAAAGCCTTCCTGTTTGATCTTTGATAATCAGGAAGGCATGTCATGGCAACCCGTGACACGTTTGAACAAGTCAGGTTTACCCAGAATGACTATGGACTTGGTACCTAAGACTAACTAATCTTACACATCGTGCAGGAACAGCTATGGAGGAATATCATTAGACCGTGGTATGTTGATACTGGTTGTTCCAGGCACATGACAGGAAGCATCTCTCAGTTGCTCGACATTCAAATTTTTAATGGAGGGTATGTTTTCTTTGCGGGATGAGAGAAGGGAAAGATTACACAGAATGGTGTAAGAGACTGTTGTTCTCAGGTTATCTGGATGCAACATCAATTGCTGGATTACGGTTTGAATTTTCTTAACACTCCTACTTTCAGTGATAATGATGCTGCCATTGTTATTGTTAAAAACCCGATTCAGCATTCTAAAACCAAGCACATCGATATCAAAAATCATTTTATTTGTGACTGTTACGACCGGAAGTTAACTCATCTTAAACAGGTCCACAATGATAATAATGTGGCGGACCTCTTTACAAAACCGGTTGAAACAGCCAGATTCAATGTGCTTGTAGGGTTTCTTAAGATGTACGTTTTGAAGACTGAGTATTTTTTGAGGTTTAAATTGTGTACATACATTTTTTTCTTGTCATAATTTCTGTACAAATTTAGGGGGAGAAAAAGAAAAATACAAAAAAGAGTGTGTGTGTGTGTGCTTAAAAAAACATTTTGTTATGTTGCTTAATGCTAGGTCTTAATGTCTATTGTCAGGGTCTTAGATGTATTTGATATGATTGTGTAAAGCTAAAATTTCAAATGTATAGTTTGAGTTTAAGGGTCCACGCATAAGTCTTCAAGTCAACGCATATCATATGGTGCGTATATGATATACGCCGTATATCATATACGGACTTAATAAGCTTGTTCATGTTTCCTATAAATAGGAAACTTATGCGTTATTATGTAGACTTTTGGTGAATGTTAGAGTGAGAGAGTAGAGAGAGAAAGTTTCTACAAAGTCATATCTTGTAATCTTTGAAGTTATCAATGAAGAGAATGCTTAATGTTTACTTGTGTTGTTTAATCTCAATGGATTCCGCACTTTGAGATATAAGCTGTAACATCTAGAGATCCTAGTTGTTGAATATATCAGCATGTCAACCCCATTTCAAGTGGTATCAGAGCTTTATGGCTCGTTACTAGCTTGAACATCACAAGTTTTCAAGGTTTTTGTCTCTGTCTATAATTTCAACCGTCAAAAGTTCTTCAAACTCTCATAGTACGTTCCATACACATCTGTGACAAACCCTACCAAAATTCATTCAATTCCGACATAATTTGCATCCTCAAATTCCAAAATCATTAACATGGAAATTTTCACCGTATATGTCATGACTGCGTATATGTTCTTCACGTATAACATATACGGCGTATAACATATACGCCGCATATGTTATAATTTGACCACTTATACGTTGACCTCATACATATACGTTGACCTTTCTTCAAAACATATACGTTGACCTTTCTTCAAAACATATACGTTAACCTTTCTTCAAGACATATACGTTGAGTTTTTCTTGGAATTCAAACATATCTATTAACCAAAGAAGATATACGTTGACAGTGATCAAAACCTAAATGCTTTCGTATCACAACCGTCTGTCTTACTTCAGAACATTAATTTGGAAAATGAGATGGGTACAGTCAATAAGCCTCCTAAGCTTCTTAGGATGGAAGTTTATCCTTCGTAGGCCGAAAAATTTGAGACGTACGTTCAGGCATTGAACTACGAAACATGGACTGCCGTTGAAGAAGAATACATCATCCCTAAGAATGAGAATGGAGAAAATTACAGATTATCTCTGATTGCTGATGCAGATAAAGATTCATTCCTTAAAGAGAAGAAGATGTTGAATCTATTTCAACAGTCCATCAAAGCTGAGATCTTTCAACTTTTGCAACACAATGGTTCTTGCTACTCATTTTAGCAAGCATTGTTGAAAAAAGATCATGGAAATCCCAACATGAGAAAGAGCAAAATTGCTTTGCTGAAGAAAGAATTTGACATATTCACTCAAGTTAAGTGTGAATCATTTGCTCAATTGATTGAAAGATACTGCTATCTAGTGAATGAGATAAAGAGACTAAATATTGACATGCCTGAGTATGAGTACATAGATAAACTTGCAGATGTGTTACTTGAAGAGTGGGGTACTTTCTTAATGATTCAACAATCTAATCCCATTGCTTATGCTCGTTTGAACCTCGCAAGTTTTATTGAGAAACTTAAAGCTCATGATCTGGAGCTTAGAAAGAAACAAAAGATGAAACCATAGATATATCACAAGATGTGGGTTTGTATTACAAAGGCTCTAATTCAAGTGCTGTTACTCAAAATCCCAAGATTCCTACTGTATTTTGTGCTGAGTCAATCAGTCAAGCTTGTGTTACAAATGTCACTGCTATTCCTCAGTATAGTAGTTGTTATACAGGAACAATCCCTAGTGCTCAAGCTTCTAGTTCAAAGGAAACTGATGTTATCCAATGCAACATTGCAGTGAATCTGAAGAATACTAGAAACATGACCAATGACACTATCAAGGAACACATGGTTTTTCTAGTTTCTGTTCTAGAATCATATGAGTGTTTGGTGGTGGGTCGCATTGGAAATTATAATATGACTAAAGAAGATTATGATCAGATTGACCCAGAGAAAATGGAGATGATTTATATAAGATGGTGCATGGCTAGTGTGATAAGAAGGGCACAAAGATTCAAGGAGATAACTGGTCGGAATGTGCTTGATGGTACAACTTCTAAATTAGGCTTTGACAAGTCTAAAGTTAGATGTTTTTGTTGCAAAGAGAAAGGACATTTCAAGAGAGAATGTACTAGCAAGATTGTTGATGATAATATTGCTAATCCTTTTGGACGAGATTACTATAAACAAGCTATATATCATCACCCAGAGGGAGAATCATCGAAGGGGAAGAAAACTTCTGAAGCATCAACCTCGCAGCAAAAGGCAGCTACAGCCCAAGTTGATGAAGGTTTTAATTGGAGTTCGGTATTTCAAGCTAATGTGGCTCAAGTGGTTGACGAAGACAAACAGAAGGTTAATGATGAGAATATGGGTAAGATAATAATATGATTGAAGACAAGGATGAAGTTGAGACTCAAGAGTCTAATGATGCAGTTGAGGACAAGAATGTAGATGAAGATAACAACAATGTGAAAGAAGTTGTTTGTGATACTTCTGATGATGAACTTCCTCGAACCTATGATAAAATTCATGAGGTTCCTTCTGATTATCGTATCTCATTATTTCCTCTTGATATTGTTGAAATTTTTGCAGGTTGGTTTTATGAGGAAGATGTTCCACAAGGAAAAATTGATTTTGGTATGGAAGAAAAGGATGAAATTTCAGACGTCATCAAATCAGAAGATGAGGAGGAGATCATTTCTGTTGATGAAAGATGGCTGAGAATAAGGTTATTGAAGGAGTGGTAGAAGAAATCACTGATGATGACTCAGAAACGACAAGTGAAGAAATCACTGATGATGACTCAAAAACGTCATGTGAAAAATCCGAATTACCTTGCTTTGAATGTGATTTTAAAAATCTAGAAATCAAAGAATTAGAGAAACACTATGATAAATCTTTGTTTGATTTAAAAGTTGTTAATGAGGCCTTCATGAAGCTTCAATTGTGTGAAAAGGGTCTTTGGGAAAATATTTTACAAAACCAAAAGACAATTTCAATGCTTAAACACACGGTTGAAGACAAACAGATTGCCATTAACAGACACATTGATGAAAATGCAACACTCAAACTTGAGCTTCAAACACTCAAGAATGAGACTGAACAAGTTAATCTGAAACTAGTAAGCTATGCTGCGTCGTCATATGTACTTGATCACATTATCCCCAAAACATCATCAAAGAGTGAGGATAATGAGACAGAGAACTTAAGAGAAAATTATCATGCTGTGCCTCCACCTTTATGGAATGACTATGTTCCAAAGAAACCCAAAGGTTTGAAAAAGACACTCAATGTGGAAATCAATACGCCACAGAATGATATTTCTAAATCTGTTGAATATGAGAGTTCTGGTTGTGATTCTGCAACTGGAATAAAAATGGCAGAAGATGTGTTGAATGAGGAAGGTGTTAAACCTCATGGGTTGTGTAATCATAAGAGTGATTTGGATAAACAAAAGAAAGTAGATGAAAACTCGTCAAGATTTGCAAAAACAAGTTTCTATAACAAGCAATCTTCAAGAGTTAATCAACTTCAAGAGAAAAAGATAAAGTTTGCAATTGGCAAAACATCAGAGTCTGAAAATGAAATTGAATTCAGAAAATAGTCAAATGATGAATTTTATCGTTTGAAAGCTGAGCGTGATCATGTTGAATCAACATCTCAGATCAATAAGTTTATTGATAGGAGACATTTTTTTGGTTGTAATGAGATTGGACATGTGTTTTATGCTTGTCCTAATCGATACAAACAAAATCACATTTCTAGTCACAAACCTCAAAAGAGCGTGAACAAAAGACATGGATTAGGTTATTTGTGTAATAAGAAACCAGGCTGTGTCATTGAAAATGTGAAAATTTTAAAAAGAAATGAGTCAGTGAATGCTAAGAGGATTGTTCAAAATGATGTGTTAAAATCAACAATTTCAAAAACAATTCAAACATCATTTTATAAAAAGAAACAATCTGTTGGTCAAAATTGGGTACCAAAATCTGTTGTTAAAGTACCTGAGTGTGATGAGAAAGTGAATTCTACATCTAAGTCACCAACATTAAGTGAAAAATCATTATCATGTGATTCAGAAGTTGAGGATGATAGGTTGTTGTTTAAACATTTTAAACAACCCAAGACCAAGAAGGCTTGGGTTTCCTTGTTTCACTAATCCGTTAATTGTATGTGTAGGGGCTTTCAAGATCCCACGATTCTCGTTGGATAATGGATAGTGGAGCCTCTAGGCACATGACGGGTACTCTCTACTTGCTAAATGATGTTCAATCAATAAGAGGAGGGTATGTTGGATTTGCTATTAACCAAGGTGGACAGATTGTGTGTGAAGGAACTTTAACGAATGGAAAGGTTACATCCGAGAATGTCAACTACATTTCTGAGTTGGAGAATAATCTACTAAGTATATCACAGATTTGTGATAAACAATTCTCTACACACTTTACTGATCGAGAATGTTTGATTTTGAAACCGGGGTTCAAAATACCTGAGGAATGGATCATTATGCGTGCTCCTCGTGTGAATGATCTTTATGTCATGAACATGAGTACTACATCTACTTCATCAGGATCTGCTTAGTGTTTCATCTCAAGAGCATCTGAACGGGAATCAGTATTATGGCATCAGAGGATGGGACATATAAACTTGATAAAAATGAACCATCTGGTTCACAGGAATCTGGTAGAAGGAGTTAACTTGAGAAACTTTCAATTGACTGAAGAGTGTTTGGATTGTAAGAAGGGAAAGCAAATAAAGAAACCTCATCCAAAGAAACTTCATACATCAGACCAAGTATGTCAATGACGTATTGGCAAAGTTCAACATGACTGATGCATCGGCTATCAGTACCCCTCTACTATTGAATCATGGTATCGGTCCTGATCCCAACCGGGAGAAGGTTGACCAAACTTTATACCGATCCATGATAGGCTCTTTAATGTATCTCATTACTTCTCGGCCAGACATCATGTATGCTACGTGTTTGTGCACCCGATATAAATCGATCCAAAGGTCTCACATCTCATGATTATCAAAAGAATTCTACGTTATCACAAGGGATGTCCGGGGATTGGTCTCTGGTATCCTAAATATATGAGTTTGTGTTGAAAGCTTATTCTGATTCAGACTATGGAAGCTGTAAGTTGAATGCCAAATCTACAATGGTAGGGTGTCAGTTCTTCGGCAAGCATCTTGTCACCTGGCAAAGCAAGAAACAAACCACAGTTTCGTTGTCCACTTATGAAGCTGAGTATGTAGCTGTTCTCATGTTCTGTGGATACAACAACAGATGCGGGACTACGGTTTGAATTTTCTTACTACCCCTATCTTCGTTAATAATAATGCAGCTATTTCCATTACTAAGAATCTAGTAAACCACTCTAAAACTAAGCATATTGAGATACGGTATCACTTCATTCGTGATTGCTACGAAAAGAAGTTGATTACTGTATACAAAATTCACACCGATGAACAAAAAGCAGATCTTTTCACCAAAGCTTTTGATAAGTCAAGATTTCAATACTTATTAAAACTTAATGGTTTAAAAGTTTTGGGTGGTGCTGATAAGTGGGTTATTGAGATTACAGGGGTGTTGGATACCTAATGATCCTGAACATCAGAGTCAATATTTTTTTTTTTTTGCACATAATTTCTCATATAGTTTTTGATTTTAGGGGAAGAAAATTTCAGAAAAACCAAAAACATTGAAAAATTATAAAAAGCCAGAAACAGTAAAAATTCTAAAATTACAAAAACATTAAAAATGTTGCTCCTCTGAAAATGAGTTTCTGAAGCAAAAAGGGAAGATGATAGTACATTGATCATCTGGTTCCAAATCCAGTAAAAAGTATGTATAAAAGGTTGTGTGCTTAATTGTATTGGTGCATTGGTAGGCCTTTAAAACAAATAAGTAAGGAAAAGTACATGATATAAACTAAAACTACCAAATTGATGGATTGTTACTTTCTAACAAAAGTCTTGATAATGAGGGCAGAAATGTAATAGCTAGTCATACTCAAGCCTTTTAATCAGAATGATTGATTTAAAATTGTTAAAACATAGCTATCAGTAAGTGGTTAACGCTTCAACGATGTATGGTCTTATGGCCTTAAATCCTGTATTGATGGGATGCTTTAAGGTTCCTAGATCCATAGGGTCTTTATATGGTTTATCATCTGGGTATTCATTTTGATGAATTTTTAAACAAGCTTTAAAAAGCAAACCCGTAGATTAAGTTGTTGTATAAGTCATTAAACTTGATCACAAAAGTACTTACATACAAATCATTACTGACTTGATCAAAATCCACTGTTAGACACCCGTTGTCCCTTTGCTCCCGTCTTATTACCATTAAGAAACGGACCACAAGGGACATACCGTTTGCAAGCCGATAGATGAAATCGTGCATACTCATCTATGGGAAAGGACCTTAGGATATTGCTTGATAACGGGGGAATATCTTGTAGAGGGGATTATTTGATGATATGCTTTAAATAAAAGTATTTTTTATCTTCTGATTCTCAGGTTTAAGTCAAGTTGGGGTGACTTTGTGAAAATCAAATTAAGCCTGAATCAAGATTAAAACTAATAATTGCTTGAGACTTTGTGCTTAATTAAACAAAATTAAATGTATCACATAAATTCCTGAATAATTTGTTTTGAAGGTTTAGATGGACAAAAACACCATTGACCAACTTAACACCAATCATAATGAATGCTGAAAATAAAACTATGATGGAAGGGCAATTTGGTCAATATGATTCCCTGCTCAAACTCACAAAAATATGTGATCTTAGTATTGTTTTCAAGTTTGTACATATTTGTTGAATTACATTTGCTATTTTAAAAACCAAAAAGATTTTCTTTTCTAACTTAGTATTCGACTTTTGGTGGCGGGTGAACTATATCTCTGGGAGTTTTTATGAATCAACATATATTGTAAAGTTTCTTCAAAACAAAATCAACAAGATCAAAATGTGTATTTGTTTTACTCAAGATCATTAATTTGGACTTGGTAACAGAGTATTTTTTTTTTTTAATTGAGCTTTCTTAAGTTATTCTTCTAATGTACAAGGACATTAAGTTGTACTTGTGACATTACATTGTTGTGAACAAGTCATGAATTCAAATATTTGATTGGTCGTACTTATGCAACGTATAAGTATGAGACTTATACGCCGCATAAGTTATGCGCCGTATAAGTCTTACACTTATACGCCGTATATATCAGACTGTATATTGAATGATTTACGCCGTATATGTTTTATATCCGTCGTGCGTGATTAGGTTCTTATCCATTTGCAAAATGACAAAATGTGTCATAGATACTGAGACAATTGTAGCAGGCTGGTCATGAGGTACACAGTAGTACACAGTGGAAAGATATTATTGCTATTTTTGGCTATAAATCTATACCTTCGGACACATTGAAACATACCTAAATACTTGTTTGAAGTTTCAAATATCTACTGATTAATACTTATCAGGTAATCTGATTTGAAGTTTGAGTATGTTGAAGTATTGGTTCCAATTGTTGTTGAATGTTGTCCAAAATTCTTTAGTATCTCATTTGTACTTACACGAACCAATTTCTTTTGATGTTTACAGGTTAAAATAGGTTAATGGAGGAAGATTGTGAAGTTGAAGAAGATGAGAGTCCGTTGAAAATGATTGAGAAGTCAAGGTCATTACTTTCAAATATAATTTTCATAAGTCGTTACTTTCAAATATCATGTTTTTCAAAAGAATATAATGAATGAAACTTTCACATATCAGATGCAAGGGATAATCTGATCATATCCTTCTTATATGTTTACTTGTAAATCAAGGGGATCCAAGAAGGAGTTCATGAAAAAGAGGTTTTCAATTAAGAAGAAAAGACTTTTAAAAGGAAAGACTAAATATAGAAGATTGAAGACCTAGCAACATCCAAGGGGGAGTTTGTTAGAGCATAATGTCTATTGCTAGGGTCTTAGATGTATTAGATATGATTGTGTAGAGCTAAATGTCAAATGTATAGTTTGAGTTTAAGGGTCAACGCATAAGTCTTCAAGTCAAAGCATATCATATGCGGTGTATATGATATACGCCGTATATCATATACGGACTTAATGAGCTTGTTCATGTTTCCTATAAATAGGAAACTTATGCGTTATTATGTAGACTTTTGGTGAATGTTAGAGTGAGAGAGTAGAGAGAGAAAGTTGCTACAAAGTCATATCTTGTAATCTTTGAAGTTATCAATGAATAGAATGCTTAATGTTTACTTGTGTTGTTTAATCTCAATGGATTCCGCACTTTGAGATATAAGCTGTAACATCTAGAGATCCTAATTGTTGAATACATCAGCATGTCAACCCCATTTCACTTAATATCATGCCGGTTACTCAAGTTCAACGGACATATTTCATATGTTTGGTCCCGTCATAAATTTTTGACTCACGGGATAGCCATTAACCTTAGGACTGAAAGCGACTAGGGCGACTGAACATACATAAAAAATAATTTTAATTATTATTTTTGTTTAACTATCGGTTTAAGTTCTCTCACTGAAAATTATGTCAGCCGCCTAAGTTTGAGGGACATTTTATTATGTGTTTGGTCTTGGACATGATTTGAGTATTCAAAAATTTTTGTGGAATTTTTGGAAACTGTTTGGGGTAAACGGACGATTTTCAGGCGAAATATAGCTGATAAAATGAATTTTCATAAATTAATAAATCAGTAAATAAATTCCAGAAATATTTTTATAAAACTCTTCATATTTTAATTGATAAGTGGTTAAAATTTCATAATTTAATGATTAACGGTTATTTAATCTGAATATCAAACAAATTCAGTTTTTATAAAAACCGGCAAGTCCGCGACTAGTGAATCTGCGGGAATATCAAAACACCAAGAGTAATCAAAAATCATATTTTTTGGACTGATTAAGTAAAAACGAACTTTTCTATGAGAAACCTGGACAATCCGGGTGGATTGTGCGCGTTTCTTCTCAAATCAAACTGAATAAACGGAAACGGGCCCCGTGGCTAATCCGGGACCCCAATATGTGATCTTTCTTTATAACTTAATCATTTTGTTAACCGATACATTTACCCAAGCTTATTTTCCCATAACTGTTTTCTGAACGCGTAAACGAGCAACTTGGCCCAGTTGGGAAAACGGGAGTCTGAGCCAAGTTCGATTTAAGCATTGAGATTATAATAATATTAAAATATTACTATTATTATAATATTGATAATAGGAACTACTGATAGCGGACTGAACAAACCACGAGTTGATACAGTACGAAATATCTACAAAACCGTGAGTTTCATGACCCCACTTTTAAACTGTTTTACGAACTTTTGGGGTGAAAAGCATGTTTGCTTATATCTATATACTTATCTGAAACATGTGATGATGTGAATTATCTAAGTGCTAACACACGAAAGTTCCCACAATCACAGTGATTAACTTCGAGCTGGTGGCTTGTGAATAGTACTATTGGTTTGACAAACCCAAACGGAATCGGCCTGGTTGCCGTGTCACATAGCGCCGTTTGCACATGACCATATTTAAACAAACAGGCTATGTAGTGTTAGACATAGCTACCGGGGCATGTTGGGGGCGGAAGGGGAGCCACAGTGGTTGATTGAGCGTGGGAAATAGAGGCACGCAGCACGAACAGTCCAGGCTTCACTGTAGCTTAGCATAATTACATCACATACATCATTTACATACATACGTACTTGTTTCATGATTACAAGTGTTGACTTGTGAATACTCATTACTGATTTCTTGAAACTCGTGAAACTCACCAACTCTAGTAGTTGACCCGTCTTAAACTGCTTTTCAGGTGTACCTAAATTGGAATGATTTGGTGACCTGTTACTTGCCTGAAGTGTGTGGTTGATGCTACGTGAATAAAAGCAAGGGCGTTAGTAGTAAGAGTGTAAAATTAACGAACTAGTTTTGTTTGTATCGCCTAGACTGTTAAACAATGATAGAACAAAGAAATGTAATATATTGTAAATTAGTTTGTAATGTTTCTTTAAAAACAATGTGTTGATATCAGAGGTGTCTGTTACATTCCCGTTTTACGCTTCCGTATTGTGCTAGTCGGGGTGTGACAGTAGACCGGATGTGTCATGCGCTTTAAGCATGACAAGTAGATTCCAACATAATCCGGGAAGTAGCCATTGGATGGCGGTTAAGAGTATATTAAAATACCTTAGAAGGACTAAGGATATGTTTCTAATATACGGTTCGGGTGAGGAGGAATTCATTGTAAAGGGTTACACGGATGCAAGTTTCCAACCGATCGAGATGATTCTAGATCATAATCGGGATATGTTTTCGTTATGAATGGTGGGGCAATCTCTTGGAAGAGCTCAAAGCAAGACGTGGTAGCATTATCCACCACGGAATCGGAATACATCGCCGCCTCATTGGCAGCTCAGGAAGCTGCGTGGATTAGAAAATTCATTTCCGACGTAGGGGTAGTCCGTACCATCAGGACCCTCTAGAGATCTTTTGTGACAACAAGGGTGCGATTGCGCAAATCAAGGAACCTCGTGCTCATCAAAAGACGAGGCACATTGAGCGGAGGTTCAACTACATAAGGGATGAAGTTGAAAAGGGAAAGATATGTATTCGCAAAGTTCACACCGATCAAAACATTGCCGATCCACTCACGAGCTCCTTGAAAGACCAAATGATGTGTTCTTAATTACATACAAAGATTATATATATTTCATACACTTTTTAGTACTTTTGAGCTTGTTTTTTGTTAAATATTACTCTCAAGAGGCTCATATGTGGGTATTAATGATTTCAAAAGACAGTGAGCTAAAATGTAGCGCTTTTTCTAAACTTGAAACCAACGAGTAAATGGTCGAATGGATGCTACATAACGCGTATAGTTGAATAAGAGTATTTAGTTTCAATGATAATTACTCTAACTAGATGGCAATTGATGAATATTAACGTACTTGTTTATTGGTTTTAATGATAGAACACAAGAACTAGAGCATGTGGTTCAGAATTGAAGTTCTAAATTATAACAAGAAATGAATATTACAAATCATTTGATGGAGCATGAAGCAGAATGTTAAGTGGGACTTCAAAGCAAGAAACAAAGTCAACCTAATTGTGTTGCACTTAAAATTTATTAGGCCCAGGATTAATTTATTTAGCGAGGTCCATCAGATTACGAGGGCCGGAGTCCACGATTTAATGTCAGCCTAATACAATTTATAAAAGGTGAAAAAAAAACCCTACGAAGGGCGATTGGGAAGGAAGCAGCCGTGGGTTTTGAGAAGTTAGACAGGAAGAAAGCCACTTACTACATTATTATTATTATTATTATTATTATTATTATTATCCGTGAAACCCAGAAGAGAAAGAGAGAGCAGGGGGCTTGATTGGAGAGAGAAATTCAATCTTCTTGGGAGCAAGGCAATATTATAATTGTTGTCGCTGGAAACCTAGAAGTCAACAGAATAGACAACGCGAAGGACAGCCGCAAGGAAGCAAGTTTGTGTTCGGGTTCACGCTTACTCATTCGGACACGATTCTTTTGGTTTGAGTTTATTATTTTTATTATGAACTTGATTGTTGAACCAATATATTTTGTTTTGTTCTTTAGCATGATTTGTAGCTAAATACTTGAACTACCTAGGTTGAGATGAATATTGATTTTATTTGACGGCTTATTTGGTTTTGACTTGTTACTCGACATGATTATTATTGAAAAGCTTTATATAATTTGAACTTGGATGTGTTAAAATATTGTTTTATATATAGTTATTGCTTTTGATTCCGTGTATGACTTTGATAGATTGATTGTGTGTTATTCGGTTAGGGTTCTACGTTTAGGTCATAGACTTGGTGTTTTGGATCTTGTTTTGGTTAGCGCGACCATAGGAATATTTTATGCAATTAATTATTAAAATTCAATAGGTTCACCTTTCTTGAGACCAAGAGGTAATAGGAAGTCGGTTTGTCTCGTTTCTTTATTCGGCTAGGTTAGAATTGCGCGAGAGCGAGTTTTGGTCTTGTCAGGTTTAGAATTGCGTGCAAAGAGGTGTCCTAGATCAAGTTAAATATTGTTACCCCTTTATCCCTAGAGTTGCTAGTACCAATATTTAGTGGGTTTTGTGTCGTTGAGTCCGATAGGAGATGCGTCATGAGGGTACCTTAGTAATCTTTATCCCGGTGGGTTAATTCAATCTTCTTAGATTCGTGAGGGTTAGTTGGTGAGACCGAGAGGTGATCTAGCGAACTTTAGTGAACCTTAGTTGATTTTTTTTATTTTTAAGATCCCCGTGTCGTGTGACTAGTTAATTCCGTTAGCCGTTGAACTGTCAATAGGATTCTTGCCTAGGTAGTCGTTTCTCCATATTCGTTAAAACCTCGTTAGTGTCGTTAAGTTAACACAGTTAGTTTTCTGTTGAATTTTCTATTTTAGGTAACTTTTATCAGTCAGTCTAGTTAGTCCAGTTAAGTAATTAAAAATCAAAATCAATTAAAAATTATTCGTAGGTAGGTCTTGTCTAGGGTTAGTGATCATTAGTGTTCTTACGTGTCCACGTGTTCGATATTCGGACTTCCTAGATCTATACTACTTGCGATCGGTACCCTTGCTAGTTGTGTGTGGTTTTAGGATTTTCGTTTTAATATTAAAGCTTAGTTATGAGGGTCATTCTTTTAAGCATATCCAACGCACATCACCAAAGCATGAGGATCATACTTGTGCCTTAGGACTTCGATATTCTAGTGATTGGATATGATCGAATTTTGTAGACGGATATCGGAACAATTGTTATTTTGACTCATTCATATGATTATGGTTTATGATTATGAAATTTTGAGTTATGTTCCATTTTAGCATGTTTAAATTCGTGAAAAAGTTACTTATTCTAAATGTCCGTAGTCGCTCATATTTGTGGGAAAAAATATGAAGGTAAGACTATTATAAACTTGGATTGGTGGATATTCATGGGATATGAATATAGAGCAAGGGTTGCTGCCAAGGTTCATAGATATTTATGGGTTATAAATATTGGACTAACCCGCTCTCAATTGTTACTACATGAAATCCTTGTGATTGATCATGAGTAAATTTGAGTAAAGGCGAATATCATAGTATCCTCCGACCTGAGATACATATTAGGTCTTGATATTCACCGAATATTGTGCTTTGACTTTGTTCTTCGCTGCTCTGAAACATGACAGTACATAAGGCTAAGATCAGGTATGGTACAAGGTGAGTGTGAGAGACGTATGTAGTCAAGAGGGGATTTGTCCCTCATATTCGTTGAGAGTGAGATGTCTAAGGCCTGAAAGTTAAATCAACAGAGAATGATCACTCTGTGTCTCTGGATTTGACATGACATCTGCGGTAAAAGGATAAATGATAGGTGTACCTATCATTTCAAGTAAGGGACTTGAAGGGGATGATGCTATTGAATGGCACTTCAGCATGCGTATTAGGGGTAGTAAACCGTAGTTAGGCGGTATTTGCTACTTGCATTAATATTCTATGTATCTTGTGCAAGTGGGAGATTGTTGGACTCGGTATGCCCAAGACACATATTATTATTGATGTGGCTAGTATGTCATGATCCAAGTCGGTTCATACCCAATAACAAGCTACACAAACACCAATAATATTTGTTTATATATGATATGATCATAACAAATGAATATTAACACTTGAGTTATTTGGAAAGGGGTTTCTAAATAAAATGTACTTGTGAAATAAATAAATCCTATGGATGATTTATACTTTGAGAGATAGGATTCCATAATGTTATTTAAGATGGTTAAACAACAATATGTGAAAATCATTACCTTTCATGTTACATGAAATGTGTTATATTTATAATGGTATAACTTATAACACATATGTATAAATATAGTAACCTTGAAAAATAATGAAAATTTAAAATGGAAAGAAAGCCCCCCCCCCCCCCCCTCTCTATTAATCTCCTTGTTTTTTTTTATTATTATATAGAGGTTAGTGAAGAGATGCAAGGATGATGATTGGTGCAAAGTGAGGTGCATTTTGAAAGGTTTATTATCTTTCATTCTTTGAAGCTTCTTTCACATAACTCATAACCACAAGTAACAAAAAAGCACAAGAGGAAATATCCTCTCAACTTCTTCTCTTTTCTTCTTGGATTCGGCCAAGATCAAAACAAGGAAGAGGAGTGTTTTTCAAGTGAAAATCCTAGCTAGAAGTGGTGTATTGTCGGAGGCTTGGGGTATGCAATCTTGAGGACCTTCCCTTTGAAGTTCTTGCCTTCCATCCATCCTCTCCTTCACGCGGATTTGATTCTCTTGAAAGGTAGCTTTAACACGCATGTACTTTTAGTGACATGCATGTGTTTGATAGTATGTATTTCGTATTTGGATCCGGGCATGGGTTTTGCATGTGTAAAATTGGTTTTATACATATCAAATTAACAAGATTTAAACTTATATCCGCTACGTTTTTGGTAAAATTAGGATTTTATCACTTTGATAATCTTGTTAAAACCCTACATGTGTCACATTCGTATTAATGTAAGTCCCATTCGTTAACCTTGCTTAACGAATGGAACATAACGAATAAAGGCTATTCGCTATGTGTAATGTAACACGAATGATGTAACGTCCGTAAATTTTAGTAAAAAGGGGTATGCCTAACAAAGCTTGTATATTCTCGGGATTTATCCGGCATTCCTCGGAGACCTTCTTGTCATTACCGTAAGCTAAATTTATTAATTTCCGTTCCAAGTTGTTGCACCTTTCATAGTTGAGGGGCTAAAATGTTAATTATTATATCATAACAAAAAAAACCCTAGCCCCCCACCATAATTCCGATCGGCAGCAGCTAAGGGAGGCTCCTCCTCGATTTCCGCACAGGTTCCAGCCATTCTCCAGCCTCCCGAGTCTAATTCATGGTCGGTTCTATCTTAGTATAACTCTTTTTCACCATTAAACCCTTTGTTGAACACGTTAGGGTTGAGTTTTGATTATAACAATTTCTGACAGATTCTTACTAGTTTATTGCTCGGTCTGTAACTAGATGAAAATATATTGTTTTTTATCAATTCTTGTTTCTATGATGTTCTACTTGGAGTCTAGTTTCCAGAAAGGTATAATACGTAATTTTTGGACGAGATTTGAATACTTTTTATGATTTTATAAGATCAAGTGTCAAAGCTGATGCGGGATGACGGATTCTGGTCTATCTTCCCGACATCATAACCCTTTTTCGACAAGTCTAAATTGGTTGGTTCCACTTCTGGAAGTTAATATTTTGAGTTAGGAACCAAACCCAATTGGAATCGTTTAATTTGGCTGGGTAATAATTTTTATAAAAATAAAACCATTTGTTGCGCACTGAAATAGCTGCACATACCTTTCTGTGTTGGAGGAATTTTTATGATTTTGGTGTCCACTATAAAAATATAAATAAAAATAGTTTTATAAACCTAAGACATTTATTAAAGTCTGGTAAAAATTTAATAATTTATTTCAAAGGTTATCCTATGTAATTAAATGCATCTTCGCATGCTAAAATCTGCATGTTTTACTCGTTATTGATCGATAAGTTCATTTTAGGCTTTACCGGTGGATGTTCAATTGTGATCATGTCGGGGCTGTTTGAAGTGAGTTTTTGCACCAACATTTTCCTAGGTATGTATAGTATTACATACTTTAAAATCATGTCCTTTGTTGTTCGTTTGATTGGTCCACTAGTTGTAGTTTGAAATATTGTTTTCAGTTGGCTAGAATAGTGTTTTGTTGCGTTTAACGCAAGGGATGATGTAAGTGATGACCAATTCATTTCGGATAGTTTTGGGTTAATGTACGGGCTGTTGGAAAATGATTTTTATGGTATAGGGGCTGAATTGATTGTCGGTTACTCAAACGGGTCGGTACAACGCGCATTCGCGTTTATTGATTAGTTGGTGCGTTGTGCTTCGAGTTACCGACCCATTTGACTCGTGTAGCGTCGTGTGGACTTGTTGGCTGTGAAATTATTATAACGGGTCCACACGGGGCTGAGTTGGATGTTAATTGCCTAAACAACTCTTAAACGCGCATACTAGTCCCACCCTAGTGCTTCCGGGGGTAATTTGGGAATTCTTAATTCCGGGGAGTATCTAAGGGTTGTTTTGGCGTATGCAAGGCCTCGGGGGCTGTTATAATTGAACTTATTGAGGTCGAGGATTTAGGTGACTCGAACCATGTGTAACATCCTAAAATTTTTATAATGATAAATAAAAGAAAGTTATGTTTAGTGATTTCACGTTTTAGTTATTTAATGTCGAGTAAGGAACGGGTCATGGGCTTAGATTACGTAAGATGGGTTAAATGAGAATGGGCCTTGGGCCCGTGGGCTCGAGAGTTACTACCACAAGACCCTACCTCCCATTTTTCACTAACTTCCTTCCACTCCCACACCCAAACACTCTCAATTCTAGAGAGAGAAACTAGAGAGAGAAAGTTCTCAAATCACAAATCCGAGTCCACAATCTTGTTCCTAATCGTTTTTGGTAAGTCCCTCTCGAAAATCATCCGTTTTCATAACCATTTTCGGCCTCAAATCGAGCAAAAACTCCCATTTTCGTAACTTGAGTTTTCGGGTCAAAAACCGTCTTGTTTTGGTGTCAAAATGCAACTTTTGATGTTTAAAATCACTGGGAATCGATAGCCCTTTCAATCCCGAACATTTCCATGTCAAAAACTTCGATTTTGGGTCAAAAATCTGGAAAATCCGGAAAACCCGTAGGTTTCTCCGTCGCCCAGCTTGAAGGCGTCGAATCAGTCCATTCGATCGAATGAGTCAATCGAATCAGTCCATTCGATCGAATGAGTCAATCGAATCAGTCCATTCGATCGAATAGGGAAGCAACCGAATGGTCTCCATCTTATTCGACCGAATAAGCTGCATATTCGACCGAACGAGTTCCTATTCGATCGAACAAGTGCCATGTCCGACCGAACGAGTTTTCCCAACTGGTTCGATCGAGTGTGTGTCTAGTTCGATCGAGTGTGCCTCAGATTCGATCGAATATGTCCCTATTCGATCGAATCAAGCCAGAACCAAGTTGTTTCCAAGATTCGCCTGAAGTGAAGTTCGTTTATGAAATAAATTAAAAACCTAATGGAAAATGTGTTAAGGCGGTTGTCGAAAATGAGTAGTAGTAATAGTAGTAGTAGTAATTGATATGTGTAAATATTATACAGTTAGCCGAGCCCAGTTAAAGAAAGGAATTACAATCAACGGCGAGCGTAACAGGATCCAGGTGAGTTTCTAGCCCCACTTATGTGTTATGTTTTCGGGGCTGTGTGCATACTCAATATGTTTGTTAATACGCTTATCCTAAGAGATAAGTGTATGCCTTATGTGAATAATATGTAAGTACGAATGATTGCTTGATGGTGCGTGAACGATCTTCGGATATTGCACGTACTGTCAGGTTGTAAAGTTATGTATAAGGTAGGTATGTTATGTACGAATGATTGCTTGATGGTGCGTGAACGATCTTCGGATATTGCACGTACTGCCAAGTTGTACGCTAGCAGGAATGTAGATATGATATGTATGCTTATGTGTATGAATGTGATAATGTTAATAAAAGAAGGAAAGGACGGTTGTATGGTTACGAAAAGGGTACCGAGCCCTAATAATACTCGAGGTATGATGTATGGTTGTATGGTAACGAAGAGGGAATCGAACCGTACTAATATTCGAGAACTAGGGAACCGAACCCTACTAATATTCGTGGAAAGAGGGAAACCGAGCCCTAATACTCGTGGAAAGAGGGAAACCGAGCCCTAATAATACTCGTGGAAAGAGGGTACCGAGCCCTAATAATACTCGAGGAAGGAGGGTACCGAGCCCTAATAATACTCGAGGAAGGAGGGTACCGAGCCCTAATAATACTCGAGGAAGGAGGGTACCGAGCCCTAATAATACTCGAGGAATGTAGGGCGTAACGCTCTTTATAACGTAAGATATGACAGTAAGTTAATACAGTATGAGAGTATGAAAGTATGAAAGTATGAAAGTATGAATGAAAGAATATTATGTTATGTGAATAGTATGATTATGTGATTATCTAGAACTCACTCAGCGTAGCTGACTTTTAGTATGCACGCAGGTGAGTAGGATGAGGCAGCTCGCTTGAGGAGACACATGGCACCGAGCAAGAGCCTGGCATCTGATGATCTGATATGTTTTATAAGTTATGTTTTGATTTTGAAAGACAAGAGGAATGTTTTAAGACATGATTATGAATTGTTATGTAATGTTTTATGAAAGTTTCATATTCCGCGTAAATGTTTTAATTAACTCTGATATTTAGAACTGTGTTTATGAGTAAATCCAACGTGGAAAGTAGGGCTACCGGTAACGGGGCCTTACAAGTTGGTATCAGAGCAAAGTTCGAGAGATTTAAGCATCCTACATGCTTAGACTCGAACAGAGTATGAGATTTAAGTAAGAAAGGAAAGAAGATGCCAGTCCAAGAATGCCATGTGTCGCTCAAGCAAGATCAGTGAAGGTAAGGTGTATGATTAAATGATATATATTAATGAGAAAGGAAAGATATGTGAACGTCAGGGATAGGAATAATTGATTGTTTGATTTGACAAACTGCTTAAGTAGAACCAGCACAAATAGACTCATAAAGGGAAGTGTATAGGACACGGAAAGTAACGTGATCAGCTAATCACAACTGGCCACTGTTATTACCTGTTAGCCTTACTATCCTTGTACTAAATAGTTCCTTGAGTGATGATGTTTGTGTTTTCTCATATAGGATACTGATGGCTGGAGCTGGAGAATTTATTGAAACTGGGGGTCGCACTGGGCGTCGTGGCAGGCCTCGTCTTGTCCGGCAACCCTCGGTAGAAGAAGCTTCCCACACCGAAGATGAAGGAAGCGCAGCTGGAGGAGACCAGAACAACAACGAGGAAGTTCAACTTAGCCCTGCAGTCCAAGCAGCCATTGTTCAGGCTGTAGTTGCTGCTGTGAAGAACCTGAACCCTGAAGGATCTGCTGGAAGCCGTGAACGAACTGTTGAAGGGGCTGGTGGTAATGATAGGAAGAATGACGATAGGGAAAGGGGCGATTCAAGCGAGGTAAGATCTGTGAAGGTTGATGATAGGAGGAGGGGCCGAGGCGGTTGCAACTATAAGTCCTTCAAAGGTTGTGACCCGCCTAAGCTGACTGGTCTAGGAGACGCGATCGCTACTCTTCAGTGGATAACCGCCATGGATAAGGTTATCCGCATTAGCGAGTGCCGTCCCGATCAAGCGGTAGGTTATGCTACTCAATCATTCGAGGATGAAGCTATGTATTGGTGGGAGAGTGTGGAGCAGAGGAAGACCCGTGAAGAGATCAAGGAGATGAAATGGGACGATCTGAAGGAGTTAGTGATGATGAAGTTCTGTGCTGACGCCGAAGTTGAAAGGGCGGAGATGAAGTTCCTAAACTTGAAAGCTGGGACGATGACACATCGTGAGTACACCACCGAGTTCAATCGAATGTCTAGGTTGGTGCCTGATATGGTCAACACCGAGGCTAAAAGGATCAAGTGTTACGTGAGGGGATTACCACAGAGAGTCCGCATGCTAGTCAGGACAAGTAAACCTGCTACTTTCGATTCTGCTGTCGAACTCGCAGAAATGGTCTATGCAGACTTAACTGCGGATGATGTGGTGGTGGGAGATGAGAAGAAAGAAAAGAAATGGGTCGCTCCTGCTAAACGACCCGGTACCCAGATGTGGAACCCTAAGAACAAGCAGCCGAGAGTTTGGGAGAACAGGTCGTGCAAGACCTGTGGCAAGGCACACAATGGTGAGTGTAGATGGGGAAAGGGTTCGGATACATGTCATAAGTGTGGAAAGATGCATGCTGGAGAGTGTAGAGTTGGATCGAATGTTTGCTATAAGTGTGGGAAGGTAGGACATTATGCCAATGAGTGCAGTGCAAAACCAGCATGTTACAAATGTGGCAAGACAGGCCACATGGCGAGGGAATGCACCGATGGTGAGGCTAGAGGTAGCGGGAAGAAGGATGCTGGTCAAGCTAGGCAAAGAACCAGAGCCTACATGCTGACTCAAGAACAAGCCAAGCAGATTCCGGATGTTGTCACAGGTACGTTTCTAGTGAACGGTGTTTCCGCTACTGTATTATTTGATTCGGGCGCAAACAAAAGTTTCGTAGCCACACCATTTAGTAAACTAGCTAAAATGATATGTTGCCGAGTGTCTGAGACCCTGATAGTAGAAACCGCTAGTGACACTTCGGTTAAAATAACGAATATGGTTAAGAACTGTAAAATAGAATTGGAAGGGCATGAGTTCCCGGTTACCTTGTACGTTATGACCTTGGGAGGGTTCGACGTAGTTTTGGGTATGGATTGGTTGTCTGAGTTTGAGGCTCAGATAGTATGTAAAAGTAAGATGATAAGGTTAAAGTCATTGGATGGTAGTGCGGTGACGGTTTATGGTGATAAGGAGAGTTGTGGGCTTAATGTCATTTCGATGATAAAAGCCGAGGGTTTGTTAAGGCGGGGGTGCGGAGCCTACCTGGCGTATGTTGTCAACGCTACGGCCGAGACGAAAGAAATGAAGAATGTTCCTATTGTGCGCGACTACCCAGAAGTATTCCCTGAGGATCTTCCGGGGTTGCCACCTGAGCGAGAGATAGAATTTCAGATAGATCTAGTACCAGGAGCCCAGCCCGTCGCGAAAGCGCCTTACCGTCTAGCACCGTCCGAGATGAAGGAATTGATGTCACAACTGCAAGAACTCCTCGACAAAGGTTTCATAAGACCGAGTGTTTCTCCGTGGGGCGCACCGGTTTTGTTTGTGAAAAAGAAGGATGGAAGTATGAGAATGTGCATAGACTATCGTGAGTTGAATAAGCTTACGGTAAAGAATAGATATCCTTTGCCAAGGATCGATGATCTGTTTGACCAACTGCAAGGTTCAAGTTGGTTCTCACGAATAGATCTCAGATCAGGCTACCATCAGCTGAAGGTGAAGGAGGTAGACATCCCTAAGACAGCGTTCCGAACGCGGTATGGACACTACGAGTTCCTCGTAATGTCATTCGGTCTAACAAATGCCCCTGCAGCATTTATGGACATGATGAATAGGGTGTGTCGGCCGATGTTGGATAAGTCGGTTATCGTCTTCATTGACGATATATTGATTTATTCAAAGAACGAGTCTGACCATGCTGAGCATCTGAGAGAGGTATTGGAGACACTGAAGAAAGAGAAGTTGTACGCCAAGTTTTCGAAGTGCGCGTTCTGGCTAAGAGAAGTGCAATTTTTAGGTCACGTGATTAATCCTGAAGGGATTACCGTGGACCCAGCTAAGATTGAAGCGATAACGAATTGGAAGACTCCGCAAAATCCGACTGATATACGAAGTTTCCTAGGGTTAGCCGGCTACTACAGGAGATTCATCGAAGGTTTCTCCAAGATAGCCGCACCGCTGACCGGTATGACCCGAAGGTCGATAGTATTCAGCTGGGGAAAATTTCAAGAAGAAGCCTTTGAAGAATTGAAGAAGAGACTCACGCAAGCTCCAATCCTTACTCTACCCGATGGTGACGAGGATTTCGTTGTTTGTGCTGATGCTTCGCATCAAGGATTAGGTTGCGTGTTGATGCAACGAGGGAAGGTGATAGCTTACGCGTCCAGACAGTTGAAGGTCCATGAAAGTACTTATCCGACGCATGATTTGGAGTTAGCAGCTGTAGTGCATGCTCTTAAGATATGGAGGCACTATCTGTACGGCACTAAGTGTACTATCTATACCGATCATAAGAGTTTAAAGTACTTCTTCGAGCAGAAAGAATTGAACATGAGGCAGAGAAGATGGTTAGAATTGATAAAGGATTACGACTGTGAGATTAAGTATTACCCCGGTAAAGCTAACGTGGTTGCTGATGCGCTAAGTCGTAAGAATGAGGAAGTCCTTGCAACAGTGAAGTCATACAAGCTGATTGTGAACTCAAGTCTTTTTGAAGAAATCATCAAAGTGCAGTCGGAGGTGTTAGTAGATGAAGGGTTAGTAAAGAAAGAAAGGATTTATGGCCAGCAAGATGAGTTGGTGGAAAACACTCATGGAGTTAAAACTAGGTTCGACCGTATGTGGATCCCACGCCATGGTGATCTTAGAAGTCGAATCTTAGATGAAGCTCATAAGTCAAGGTACTCAATCCATCCTGGAGCTACAAAGATGTACCAAGACCTGAAGAGAGATTACTGGTGGCCAGGAATGAAGAATGATGTAGTGGATTATGTTAGTAAGTGCTTAACTTGCTTACAAGTCAAAGCCGAGCATCAGAAGCCTTATGGGAAGATGCAACCGCTAGAGATACCTGAGTGGAAATGGGAACACATCACCATGGATTTCATAACTAAGCTACCTCGTACGGCTAAGCAACATGATACCATCTGGGTGATTGTGGACCGTTTGACCAAGAGTGCTCACTTTCTGCCCATACGAGAGGCCATCTCGTCAGAAACGTTAGCAAGCTTGTTCATCAAGGAAGTGGTAACCAAGCATGGAGTACCGTTATCGATCGTGTCTGATAGGGATACACGGTTTACTTCGAGGTTCTGGAAGAAATTTCATGAAGCTTTGGGGACGAGGTTGAACATCGGTACGGCGTATCATCCTCAAACTGATGGACAGTCCGAACGGACGATCCAAACCCTTGAGGATATGCTACGTGCTTGTGTTTTAGATTTTGGTGGAAGTTGGGATGATCATCTGCATCTGGCAGAGTTCTCCTATAACAACAGTTACCATTCAAGTATCGGTATGCCACCGTTTGAGATGTTGTACGGTAGACGATGTAGAACCCCGGTGTGTTGGGGTGAGATTGGTCAGAAAGAAATGGGAAGCCTAGAAGTGGTTCAAGAAACGTCTTCAAAGTTCGATCAGATCAAAGCAAGAATGAAAGCCGCTCAAGACAGACAAAAGTCTTATGCAGATAAGCGGCGACGACCAATTGAGTTTGACGTTGGTGACAATGTGATGCTTAAGGTCTCGCCTTGGAAGGGGATTATCCGTTTTAGGAAAAGAGGAAAGTTGAGTCCGAGGTACATTGGACCGTTCAAGATTGTAAAACGTGTGGGTGAAGTAGCTTACAAACTGGACTTACCCGATGAGTTAGAAGGAATTCATTCAACCTTCCATGTCTCTCATCTGAGGAAGTGTCTAGCTGATGACAAGTCTCACGTGCCATTAATGGACATCGAGGTTGATGAACAATTGAACTACATCGAGCAACCGATAAAGATCGTTGATCGCAAGGAGAAGCAGCTTCGTCATAAGGTTATACCCTTGGTCAAAGTGATATGGAAACACCGCAAGGGATCAGATGCTACTTGGGAAGTTGAGGATGAGATGCGCAAGTTTACCCTAGTTTGTTTATGTAATAGTTAGGTTTCGGGGACGAAACCTCTTTAAGGGAGGAAGACTTGTAACATCCTAAAATTTTTATAATGATAAATAAAAGAAAGTTATGTTTAGTGATTTCACGTTTTAGTTATTTAATGTCGAGTAAGGAACGGGTCATGGGCTTAGATTACGTAAGATGGGTTAAATGAGAATGGGCCTTGGGCCCGTGGGCTCGAGAGTTACTACCACAAGACCCTACCTCCCATTTTTCACTAACTTCCTTCCACTCCCACACCCAAACACTCTCAATTCTAGAGAGAGAAACTAGAGAGAGAAAGTTCTCAAATCACAAATCCGAGTCCACAATCTTGTTCCTAATCGTTTTTGGTAAGTCCCTCTCGAAAATCATCCGTTTTCATAACCATTTTCGGCCTCAAATCGAGCAAAAACTCCCATTTTCGTAACTTGAGTTTTCGGGTCAAAAACCGTCTTGTTTTGGTGTCAAATGCAACTTTTGATGTTTAAAATCACTGGGAATCGATAGCCCTTTCAATCCCGAACATTTCCATGTCAAAAACTTCGATTTTGGGTCAAAAATCTGGAAAATCCGGAAAACCCGTAGGTTTCTCCGTCGCCCAGCTTGAAGGCGTCGAATCAGTCCATTCGATCGAATGAGTCAATCGAATCAGTCCATTCGATCGAATGAGTCAATCGAATCAGTCCATTCGATCGAATAGGGAAGCAACCGAATGGTCTCCATCTTATTCGACCGAATAAGCTGCATATTCGACCGAACGAGTTCCTATTCGATCGAACAAGTGCCATGTCCGACCGAACGAGTTTTCCCAACTGGTTCGATCGAGTGTGTGTCTAGTTCGATCGAGTGTGCCTCAGATTCGATCGAATATGTCCCTATTCGATCGAATCAAGCCAGAACCAAGTTGTTTCCAAGATTCGCCTGAAGTGAAGTTCGTTTATGAAATAAATTAAAAACCTAATGGAAAATGTGTTAAGGCGGTTGTCGAAAATGAGTAGTAGTAATAGTAGTAGTAGTAATTGATATGTGTAAATATTATACAGTTAGCCGAGCCCAGTTAAAGAAAGGAATTACAATCAACGGCGAGCGTAATAGGATC